>NC_047519.1:12893738-13082038 GCF_902827115.2 Pseudochaenichthys georgianus | reverse complement strand
TATATCGTCTGGCTCGTGTCCCACTGGGGAAATGTCTGTCTCCCTTCACTTGCATAAATATAGACATACTATATGAATACACGACATATGAAATGTGTTTACAGTTTTTATATGGTTTTTCCGATAAAAAATGTTGCTGCCAAATTGACATTCTATGAGCCGTAGAAGAAAGATTTAAGGGAGAAGAAGTCCGTCCTAGAGACAGACGGTCCATTGGAGAGGCAGCCTGAAAGGAATTGGATACGGAGATGAAGAGAAATGAAGTGAGACTGAGGGAATCGAGGGGGGTGGGCACCAGGGAGAGGATGCGCGGGGGGGGGGGGGGCGAATAAAGTATTTGTCACACTGCCATTGGAGGGAGATTGCAAAAAAAAAAAAGAGTGAAAGTGGAAGTTATATTCAGAGAAAAGCTTTCTTATGCTCAGAAAATGCTAAAAATGTTGTCCGCCTAGTTCTAACTCCATCCTTCCTTTCCTCCTTCCTTGCTCCCCCCCCCTCTTCTCCCCGCAGGCACGTCTATAATCCAGGTGACAGCGACAGATGCTGATGACCCAACCTACGGGAACAGCGCCAGGCTAGTGTAACACTGGTGCAGGGCCAACAGCACTTCTCTGTCGATCCCCAGACGGTGAGTGTTTATCCATTTGTGGAGTTGTTGTGTGTGTGTGTGTGTTGTGTGTGTGTGTGTGGTGTGTGTGTGGTGGGGTGGTGTGTGTGTGTGTGTGTGTGGTGTGTGTGGTGTGTGTGTGTGTGTGTGTGTGTGTGTGGGTGTGGGTGTGTGTGTGTGTGGTGTGTGTGTTGTTGAATAAAAAAAATAAGATAGAAATGCAAAAGAAAATTCGAAATACACACAAGCTGCAGAAAAGCAAATATAGTCAAGATGTCGAATTACAAACACGCCTGCTGTGTGTGCAAACAAGCACATTCAAGGCCTCAGTTGTGAACACACTCACAGTGACACACACACATTCAAACTTACTCTTTCCCCCCTCGTTCTCTTGTCACACTTAGTCATCCATCTTTCCCACTTCCCTTTTCCCTCCGCCTCAACCACCCTGGTCTCAAATGCACACACTGTCTCGCACACACACTGTCTCGCACACACACGTATCTCCCCCTCTGCCAGTGCCCCCCTATCTGGTTCCCTCCAGTATGAGTAGGCAGAAATGTATTCATGCTGCCAGGGCCTGTGTGAATGCAACAAAACAGAGCAGCAGCCTAATGTTATTATTTCTGGATGAGGCAAAAACAAAAAGACATGTGTTCAAAGCGAGATGTCAGCGAGGGTTTGTGAACTCGTCGAGACGAGATTACAGGAGGCTCAAAGAACCTGTTTGCCGCGCGCCTGTCTCGATATGCCTCCGCTTACCAGGGAGTCACCCCAGGGCACAAAGTTTAAAGGGCGCTTTTACTTATTTTATATTTTATTTTATTATGATTACTTTTTTTAGCACCGTACCTTAGAGGGAAATCATGGCTCTCTTGCCTCAGAAATGGAGCTCTAACTGCTTCAGATGATTTGATTGACAGCCCACGTATACACACTTAGCATTTAGCTCACGTCAAGGCAGCTGGAGTCGTTTCTCGTCTGAATGTAGGAGTTCGAGTCTGCATGTGAGCGTTTATTTTGAAGCCACAAGGGTCACAGGTGGCCGATACTTGTGTTCTGCTCATTGAATGTCAATGTTTAGTAACTGATTGCTTTGACACGTGAGGACCTCTGCGACAAGCCAAGAGAGCTGGCGGCAGCTTTTTCAAATGCTAATTGGCGAATATAAACCTATTTCTGTCGAGTGTGTATTAGACACTGTGCCTTAGTATTCTGATCGTGTCTGCTCTCTTCTTTTTCGCTCATCTATCTCACTTTTCAATCACCCTGATGCCCGTCGGCTTCATCACCAAAGGTCTTTCTCAAAGCGTACCCTCCGAGGCGAGCACATTACCCGTATATTCGGTTTGGTTTGCTTACAAATTCTGCCCGCAATCTACACAAGCTCCTGATGTTTGTTAGCATTAAAAAAACGCCCACGTTGAATGTGATTCACCTTGAGCTGAGTCATCCGGGCCTTTGTTTGTTTGGCAGATGTGTGGCGAGAGAATCCAGCACGTGATGTGGGACATCCAATCATACGTAGCTGAATGAGGTCATTTACACAGAGCAGGTGATCAATGTCGAATGTATTGATGTGTCTCGGTGTGCTGTTGTGAGATGCAGAACGAGATTTTACGCTCCGTCAGCATGTCTGGCTGTCAGCGATGGGGTGATTTATCTTTCCCATATGAGCTTCTTCACATATCTGTGATTATATGTGTGTGTCTGCCTTTAACGGGACATTAAGTCATGTATTGTAGCTGTCAGATGGAAACTGGGTGTCTCAGAGAAAAGCTGTCAGATTGTCAGGAAAAGCACTCATGTCTACTTGTAAAAATGCCTCGATGACTTCGAAGCGTGAAGATGGACGGTGTGGCGCAGTGCACTGTGCAGTGATCATCAGATCAAGGGGTGAAACCCGCCGCTGCTGCGTCTGTAAAGCCGTTGTGTCCTTGGGCAAGACACTTCACCTGAACTTGCTCCTGTGGGTATTGTCCACAGTGACCATTGCATGTATAAAAAATATGTGTAATGTGTATCTGTAAAGCGCTTTGAGCACTGGAAAAGCGCAATAATAAATGCAAGGAATTATTTATTATTAAAGTCCATGAATGACGTCCACTAGAATGGACATTTATAAAAGGGCTGTTATTTGAAAACTTATTTAATATATTTAATTTAGAATTATTTAATTGCTTTCAGAACTAATTATATAGTTCCTCACATGTTAATAAACAAGAATATATATGATTTTCATGGTAAAAATGACAATTATTCAACAATATTTGACTTCTCCTCCTGCTTCTATACAATTTTGTTTTTGGTATGCCAGACATTTTGGATGAAAAGAAAGAGGAACTTCCCAGCATGCAATTTTAACCAATGACATATCACTGGAAAGACCAGGATGTCCTCGGTACAGCACATCAGGGATTGATAGAGTAGCTCAAAAGAGTAAAAGAAGATGCATGTTAACAAAATGTCCACTACAGTGGACATTTTCAATGGGCTGGCTCCCAGGAGGATATGGCTATCTTTTTAGCTAACTTACCAATCTGCAATGTGCATTTGGTCAATAATTATTTATATTACTGTACTATTACATGTTAATAAAATATAAAGTGAACTATCAAAGAAATCACATAAACTCAAGTATAGAGAAGAGACCATGTTGTAAGAAAACAGATAAACTACAATTGTATTGATCATAAAAATAATAAAAGTAAAGTATCAAAAAAGAATCGGAATCGCAATTCTTGACTTGGTATCGAAACCAAAATGTTGGTATCGTGACACTAGAAGCTATTGGATTTGTACACAGCAGAGACCATTACCATTGATAATTAGTGAGGAACCAACCACACTGACAGGTTTATTGCACATCTAATGCCCCTTTCACACCAACGCGTTGTCAGCTACGGCTCGGATCTGGAGCCTGAAAAGTACCCGGTTTTTCCTATTCACAACCGCAGAGGTTATACCTTGAACCATCTGTTTCACCCAGAACCTCCTTGGAGGTCCTCAAACCAGAACCGGGTGCTAACACAAATTCTACCTTTATTCTCAAAGGGTTTCATCAAGATACGGTTTTTCGAATTAACCTTGAGGTTCTACGGATATTGTATTCTACAGATAGGCGGATAGATATTCAACCCCACATATTCTACTTGAGGGCAACCTCAACCCCCTAACATTAGTTTTGCTTTAACATGGTACCTTGGTGCCCCAACAAGAACCTATCCAGCAGCACCAGGCTTTGGAACGCACTTTAAAGGTAACCAATCAAAGCATTTGGGGGTGTTAAAGCTGGGCAGATCTTTCAACTCCCAGGCATCCAACAATCATTGAAAAAAAGAGCATGTCAAAAAACACACATTTGTCACATGCAGGCCAGACAGAGCAGACTTGGCTTCTTCGCATGGGGCCTAAAGACAAGTTAATGCGGCGCCTTTCAGAGAGTGGAGACAGGCAGACTCAGACAGTATGAGTATCTTTTTTTATAATTAAAGAATCGCATGTTCTAAGAGAAACCCAAAATACAAGTATGAACCTGAAAATTAGAGCGATATTTCCCTTGAAACCTTTGGATTGCCCGTTTGTAAGAAACTACATTTTGCTGCAGCCTGACTTAGTTTGTCTTGTACCTCTTTCGTCATCCGAGAGCCCTCAAATGAATCGTTTTACAAGTTACCCTTTCCAGAAGAGCTGCAGAGCATATGGACCAACCTCCATGAAAATAACAACTTATTACATTTTTCATTTCAAACTGCAGGCTATGGCCTTATTGTAAAGCAAGAAACCTGTGACCTTTTATTGATGACTTACTAATATAACTGTAGTCTCAATGAAGCCTCTAATGTGGTTCATGGCTTTCTTAGTTCATAATAAGCATCATGCTGTTAAACAAGTTCATAAGCCATTAATATAAGGTCACTGTGTCTGTTAAGACTCCAGTCCAACCATTTTATAGGTCATCTACTTTAGTTGAAGTCAATTGGTGTGCTGTTTTACAACTGGAACACAGTTTATCCAGTGGCCTCTGAAAAAGGTCAGGTGTTTTTCACAGGACTTTAGCCATAAGGTGTTCGTAGGTCATTAATAAAAGCAATGTACACTACATTGTTAAATAGCCAACTAGCTGTATTGATAGACAACCGACATGCCTGCTGGACATAAAGTTACTAATACAAATGACATCCACAAAGCATCTCAGAGGACATATGATGCTCATTTTCAGGTTCATATTTGTATGTTGTGCCTCTCCTGTGACATGTCTCCATGCTTTAAAGTTAAAAAAACTCAATTTTTCCTCATACTGCCTGTGCTGCAGCACCTCTTTTCACCCTCTGTCTGAAACCAGAGCCCAGTCTGCTGGCAGGCTCTGTTGTGATTGGTCATCTGCTTAACCTGTTCAACCCGGAGGCCCCCGCCCGCATTTATTTTTCACGAAACTGTGTCTCAGGGCTTCTTAACATTTAAAAAAAAAAGCTCCCCATTGACATCAGGACAGCAGATAGCTTGCACATCTTCCGGCGCAGACTGAACACTCATCTTTTTCGACTCCACTTCGATCGATAGAATTACTAACAAAGAACTGCTAACAGAGCACTTATATACTAATAAAGGACTGGCTTATCTATAGCCAGTTGAGTAGCACTTGAAATGTTTGGCTCTATGAAACCTGATGTACTTATATGATTCTGTTTTCTTCAAGGTTGTGTCTTCCTGGTGGAATGTACTTATTGTAAGTCGCTTTGGATAAAAGCGTCTGCTAAATGCAATGTAATAATAATGTAATGTAAAAACTAGGGCTGTCAAACGATTACAATTTTTAATCAGATTAATCACAGCTTAAAAATTAATTAATCATGATTAATCACCATTCGAACTATGTCCAAAATATGCCATTTCTTTATGTATATTGTTGTGGGAATGGAAAGATAAATGAAAGAAGGCGGATATATCCATTTAACATACAGTATGTTTATTATAAAAAATGTCTGCGTGTCAAAATGAAAGACAGCCCACACACCTATCAATCATCAAACCGTGGGGTCTTAAATTCATTACTGTTGATTTCTATCAACGGGGGAGTACTTCAGGAAAGTCGACAGAGGGGGGCGGCGGCTAGTGGAGTACTTCGTGACCACAGAGTGTGAACGTTGTGATCAGCTGTTTTAGCGCAGTTCTCCAGTGAGGGGGGGGATTCTCCCCCCGCAGCCGGTTGGTGTAGTTTTGGCACAAGTCCGTTGTACAGACCGACGTTAACAGCAGCCTGTCTGTGCACACGGAGACCGACTCTGTCGTCCGGTGATCTAACCGCCTTCTGGAAAAGCTTCACAAGTAGTCCGTACGCAAATGCGCTTTGTGACACAAGTGACGGTACGCATTTCAGATTACGCACATAACCTGCGTACCAGTTATGTGCACCCCTGTACCAGAGCCATATTATTACTATTATATGGGTCTGCCCAGCAAAAGTATTCTCCGTCGGGACTTCCTGCAACAACACCACCACGCCGTTATCAAGATGTTCTAGTTGAGAAGACGATCACTACGTGACAAAAGTTTTTCAAAACCGTGGCTACTGAAATCAATCTTACTGCTGTCTGTACTCCGCGCGAGTTGGCAGACTTTATTTTGCTTACTTTAACATCATGTCTCATGGTGGGGCTAAGCCATTTCTTGGTATGGGTGTAGCCTACCCCAGCCATACCCTGGCGCTGCCACTGGTGGCACGTATGGGGCGGGCCATTCTGCACATGCGTTAAATGCGTTAAATATTTTAACGCAATTAATTAAAAAAATGTATTATCGCCGTTAACGCGATAATTTTGACAGCACTAGTAAAAACCTATTAATGTGTCATACCCTATTCACGGGAAGAAACTCAGCTAACTGACGATACGAACCATTTTTACCGAAACAAAACACAAGTCTCACAAGAAGCGTCTAAATGAGCCCTGAGCGAAAAAATGCTAACACACTTAGCACAGAACTCTAGGTATAAATACCCTTATTACATATCAGATCTGCACACACACGATATCGATTAGCAAGCTGAGATTCCACAGATTCTAGGGGTATAAGTATCATCACTGAGCGATCCGACCTCGCGGCCAAATGACAACAAACAACAACAACACAATTAGCTTTACGGGACCAAATCGGAAAATAAGTCTTACCGTTGTTGTTGTTCTGATCAAAAGTTGTGTTCAATGGCATTAAAACGATAGAAATGCTGCTGAAGGTTAATCTATATGTTAATCCATATGTCTGTGTCACTTTGAAATGATTACTGATCCATCATTCCATTTTTATTTCAATAACGGAGATTTCCTATTAGCTGCTACGATAGCCAGAGTGACAGCTTCCGGTTCCGGGGCATTTCTGTCTACGCATCACTCTATTCACCAATGGATAATGTTTAGATCGATTTTAGGAACTTCCCCTCGATTCTATTGGCTCTAACGTTTACAAAGAGATGTCAATCATCAAAATCGCCCGGTGGGTTCCAGAGATATGGAAAATGCACCCAAATGACCCTAGAAGTGTTTTTTGTCTTTTCTAAACCTCTCTAAAAAGGTCAAATTTCACTTTTTGGCATCAATCTTAATACAGGGTACTTATTATATGGTATAGTTTGGATTCCTAAAGCTTTTAGTCTCCGATCCCATCATTCAAGGGTGATTTTCACTATAAGTAATGTTTTTATTTGGACGGACACTATCATTTAAATTGTTTTACTATGTTCAATCTGAATTTACTTTAAAATAAAATAAAAATATATTGATTCTGACTTTTCTACATCCAACTCACAGGTTTATCATTGCTTTGAGAAAAAAGATTATTAATGTACCTCTTTTAGAAGTGAAGTTAGTCTGAGTTAGTAAACAGGCTCAGGGCTTAACAGGTTAAATATGTCCCTCCCCTTAGCCAATGAAGTATAATGTATTGGAGTGCTAGCAAATAGACATTACGTAGTGATGTCACTATGTCAATGGAGGCGTTTCAGTCGGAGGGGGGGGAGTGTGTGGAAGAGAAGAACTTTGAGATGTTAGCCTTTGCAGACCATTTACATGCACACACACTACAGGAAAGGGAAAAGCACAAAAAGCACTAGATGATTTATCAACCATAGATAAGGTCATTAGTTACAACTTGTAAACCTATACAATGCTTGATTAGAAAGTGACACCTAAGGCTTAGGCAAGAGATAATCATGATGCAAATAAGTTGTGTTACCATTCTTGCTACCGTAGAGGATATTCCATCAAAAATGAGAGTAGGGCTGGATGAAATCCCAATGTGCAGCTTTTGTTCCACAACAGAGCGGCAGGCCACAGAGTGTACATTGGAAGCCAGCAGGTTCAGCGCCTGGTTACCATAGAGTCATAAATATTGATCAAAAGAACATTCTGTCCCCCACAGATATATTATGGTCATTTGGGGGCCGTTTCCAAGAGGAAAGCGTTTATTTCCCTTTGCTCGAAATGCTTCATCATGGTCACCGGGATGCTCACGTGTGTGTGTGTTCTTCCACCAGGCATCCTGCGTACGGCCGTACCGGACATGGACAGGGAGACCCAGGACCAGTACCTGGTTCTGCTCCAGGCCAAAGACATGGGGGGCCACCTGGGTGGATTATCTGGGACCACCACCGTCACTGTCAGGCTCACTGACGTCAATGACAACCCACCACGCTTCACCCAGAGTGAGTAACTCAGCAACCACCCACAGCGAATGAATGAGAAGCGACAACAGACAGGCAACCAAACATAATGGAAGGAGATGACTGTATGTTGACAGCCTGCTCTTCCTGTATGCACACAAATGCACGGTGATTGTGTGTTTCCCTCCCACCCCGGCAGCATCACACATTCATACACTCACCATGTTGGAGTTTGCCAAATGATCATTTCTGTTGTTTAACCCAGCTTGGAGTACCATATTGGTAAGGCGTTGGCTCATTAGACGTATGCAGCATCGTCTTAGAAGTTGCTCTGCTTGTGTTCACTTTCTAGTACTCATTATATGAAGAACGCTATGTGAAAACAAACACCGGGCTGCTTAAGAGCATAAACACATGCATCGTTGATTTTGCGCCAGGCAGCAGAAGACTCCTCTGACCTTTTTGACCCGAAGGGTCTTGTCAGGATTTCACATCCAGGCAGAGAAGAGTCCTGCCGGGCTGCAAAGTGCCTCATCAAACATTCACTCATGGATTCCTCTCACCTCTGCAATGATAAATCGGCTTGTTCTTCTCCAAGTCCAGCTTGTACATTCACATCTCTAGGAATATACTTCTACAGGCAACTCCATTCAGGCCAACCTAATTGGCTTCTCAAATGACTCTCTGATAGCATTTAACTTAATTTCACTGTGATCATGAAGTCAATGTGTGGAAAAGATATATGAAAAAGGTCTTCCTCCTGGGTTGCTGCGTGACTATAGTGTTGATAAATGAAATTGAATTATTTCAGAACCCAGTGTACTGTTGCATTAGAGTCAATACAATTTAAACCAAATTAGTCATTTAGATAATGGACGCTGCTCGCCATGAAGATTTTATAATCGAGTTAAATCATTGGACATAATTGTCCTCATTGAACATTAAATTGTAAATCATTCTTTTAGTGGTACAGAAAGAGGCTGAGCAGCTCGAGCCTCTCTGCCGTTGGATACACTGATGTGTCTCATTGGCCAATACGTTTTTGTCAACCTTCCTAATTGGTCCTTTATTACCTTGAACAGGACATGCCAGTTAGCCCCCTGTGAATGAATAGAGAAAGCAAGCGGCCTTGACGGCCAGTGTCACCCTTTATTTAATGTATTCTCTCTACCAGGATAATTGCTGACCCTTTTCCAATTAAAGTGGAAATAGTTGACACTATATTGCTTTTGTTCAATTACATTTCGGTCTGATTTTCAGAAGGGCTGACGGGAAAGATAACTTTCTTTTTCCATTACTGAAATTAAGATAACAAGAGATATGTCACGTCTTCCGCGGAGAAGTAATAATTATTGAACGAGGCTGAACGATTAGAATGAAAGCTCTCATTGTGGGTTTTTTTTCTGAGCAGCAAGATCATTGCAAATTAAAATTGTTAATTTATTTTCAATAAATCAAACTCAAGGGTTGTAGTTATGGTCTTAATAGTGTTTTTATAAGAGACATATTTTCCACATGAATGAAACAGGATATGACAATGCAGTTGCTTGGTGGTAAGACCATTGGTCAGAATAGTCCACTTACTGTCGTAGACTTGGCTTTTTTTATTTTCGAAGACTGACGGTTAGGGCTAGGGTTAGATTTAGAGTTAGTTTGATACATTTTAGTCCATATAGTAATAGTTTACTAAAATGTACCAGAAGTTATTTGGATATAATCAATTATAAGTCCTTTTTATTCCTGTTTTACATAGTGTGTTATCTGAACGTTACATATACTTGTTTCATGATGGTATATAACTAACTTACTCTCTGAAAAATCCAAAATGGAAGATGATCATCAATTCTCGAGCAGGTTCTGCAGCAATAAGCAGCGTCTTAACTCAATGATTTCTAAGTGACATTTATTGGCGATGGACACTATAGATAATGATATCCCATGAGATTGTAAGTCATACTAAAAAACTGTGTGTCTAAGGTCTATGTGTTCAGATGTGACTGAGTTATGACTCCGAGAAGTGTGAGTTATGAGGCAAATCGCGGCGTTGGCGCGCTAATGGTTCTGAAGTACCTTAATAGCCTCCATGATCGGGGTGTCACAGCCGCCGCTGCACATCCAACTGCTGACTGTGTGGATAAGTCGGCCAAGTGAGGAGCCAACATACAATAACGAACTTCAGGTTGATTTCAGAAAAACAATGTGAGCCTGTCGCTTTCAGCTCATGCCTTATCTTTGCCTCACAGCTCTCTCGTCTGCATATATGAAACCAAGCAACCCGAGAATTTCCTCCAGTTGTTAGGCCAACTCCGAATGAATGTTAATTATCCGGGTTGGCAACAGTTGTCATTCTAGCCGGCAAAATCAATGCTTGGCGACGGAGACGTTCACCTCCTACAGCTTGTTAAGACACTGTTAATTATGTAAATAAGAGTTTAATGTTGCAGTTTGAAAATCACACTCTTTAAAATGCACTTAAGATATCAAAACAAGTACAGAATAAATCAGTCTATCTACATATAACTGTAATAATGAAACACTGTACAATGCTAGTATGTTAGATTTAAAGTCATATGAACAACTGTGGAGCATGTTATATTGACTATTGAGACTGTTACATGAACTTTTTGTGAAAAACGTACCCTAACTAACCCTAGTTGTACTGCAGAATACTTGGAGTACATTTACACGGATAATTGTCCGCTAAGGTGCCCTACCTGGGTCAACTTAAAGGGGCAGGTAATATAAGATACTTTTCTTCTCCCTGCTCCTTTTCGGGTATGGTGTGTTTAGAGAGACATGTTTTGCAAATAATTGTTATACATTAAGTTGTGCATACCATGAACGGAACAAATACAAATGAAATGTAAGGGTTAGAGTTTGAGATACTTAATACCAATATTAAAAGATCTTATCCAAGTCTTTCACCTGGGGTTTTCAGGAGCAGGTCAACATAAAATAGCAAAGCAGAGTACACGTCGATGCAAGGTAAGAGCAGTCAGGACCTTGATAGACTTGCAATGAGGGTTTATTCCAATATACTGGCTTTATTGCCAAGATTGAACTACTGGTGGCCTGGGTTGGGAGGTTTGTTGGTCGGGTTGAACCCCTATCAGAGCTTGGTGTTTTGGACGGGGCTGCTCTGAGGACTGGAGGGAGAACTAGGCTCATTCTGATCTGTCTGGGTGACGCCTAGTGGCGCCAACACCTGCTGTGAAGCAACCACTGTTGTCTTGCATGCATGTTCTTGATACGATGCATTGATGAAAGGTGAGCCCACAGTTTGTGTGTTGTCCTTTATCCTCTATCCTTTTGTTGGCATTCCCCTTTGCTTGCTTGAACACCATTACCATCAAAACGAGTCACTACTCAATTACACACCAAGGCTTTTAAAAAGACACCCTCGAATCCGGCCTTTTCGTCTCGCAAAGTCCACACTGACTATTCCTTGTGGCATTTACCAGAAGGAGATGATGACAGTATAGTGTACCAAACAGGTATCAACTTTACATATCTTAGCTTGAAAAACAAAGTAAAGCAGGGCTTGCTTTGTGGGCTTCTCTTTTTACGGCATTGACGAATTTCTCCCTATCTAAAATATGATTCCAGGAAATAAGTGGGTTTGTAATGTGTACAGTTTTGAATGCTGTCAGGGGACTTTTCATGCCTGGAGGAGGTAGTATCGCAGAGGGAAAGTAGGCTACCATGCACATTTAACTTGTTTGGTTAAGTGATAAATGGAACGGGTGGGATATCTCCCAACGCTTCATTGGCAAAACACACTGCTCTAAACACACTTTCCTTTGGGTCTCATTATCAAATGAATGAGTAGCATACACAGTGCTCCAAATGATTGTGGACAGCAACACCTTATTTTGATGTTGTACCTCAGAAATCGTTGGTGTGCAAAAATGCTTTCAATTGTATTTTTCATCTATATCAAATGATCTTTCTAAGGCAGAGTCTCTTTTTGAACATTTCAAGGTGACAAATAGTCGACAAAGTAATCACTTTTAGGATCTTGCTGGAAAGGATTCAAAGCTTATTTGACTACTAGAAATAGTTTTGGACGATATATTCCTGCTATATTCACATTATACATAGACTGTAATGGACAAAATGCTTCACAATAGCCCTGTTTTCCATGAGACACAAATCAGATTGTGAACAGATTTTTTTTGTTTCGTGCTATTCCTTAAACCCTTAACAAGGCAGACGGTTGTAAACATTTTGCTAAGGGGGAGTGTCTATTATTGTCTCATTCCACATCAACTCCTCGCCTGATTAAGCTCCTAATTATGGCAGAGCTCAGTGGAACACATGGCTGAATCATTTTCAGAGAGTAAACAAGGGTGTTGGGTATCAACTTCCTGTTACAAAGCTTTAGGATATAGGCGTAGTGGATGACTTTTTACTCCTCTCGTAATCCATAGGGAAATTAAGATGATGGGCCTTCCACAACATCGTATAGCTTTGTTGTTAGGAAATGTCCTCCTCTTGTTTCATGTAGTCATTTATTTAGACATGTTTTTGCATGTTTATCTTAGATGAATAATTCATTGCTGTGTGCATATAATCCACAGTGGGATTCTCCTAGGGATACATTGAAAGGCTGGGGCATCCACTGGAAGTATACCAAAAACAAGATACACTTAATACAAAGAACAATCCTCTTTATGCTTAGCACTCTTCAAAGTGACTTAAACAGGAAGATAATGTCTGAAATACGAAAATGCATGGAAAATATTGAATCATTTGTTTATTGGTTTTACCATTTTACCATAGATTATATCTTCCATTTAGTATCATATCAACCAAAGCAGCAAACATGGCATCCACCATTACACAGTGGCCTTGTTTCTTCCTTTTGTTCCTCGCTCCTTCTATGCAGTAATATAAATAAATCCAAACAGTATGATGTAATGCATTGTCCCATAGGAAGTTAATTCACCATCACTATAATATGTAATATTGGGTTGGGAGGCTATTCCACAATGAGCTGCCTTTAACGGAGAGGACATTTTGTCCAAAAGTGGTCCTCTGGTTTCAGTGTATTTTTTGTGGATGAATTCCTCTAAGGGAGGGGGGGCAGTCCATGTAAACATTTATTAAAAAAAACACATACTTTTAAAAGACTTAAAATGGTCAAAACTCAAGAAATTGTGTTTTTCAAGGATGGTACAGTGGTGGTATGAATTTGGCTTTCTGTCAAACACCTTGATAGCTCTCTTATACAGCTGTTCTATGGGTTTCAGGTTGGTGGCACAAGCAAACGACCAGTTTGTAAAATAGTATTCAATGTGGGATAGAATCATACAGTGGAGGTATGAGTTTGCAGCATTGACAGTTAAGAAAGGTCTGATTTGTTTAATATTTTGCAAGTTGAATTTAACGGTATTGGATACTTTCTTAATATGTTTCTTAAAAGTCAAGTTCGAGTCCAATATGACTCCAAATGTTGTTCAGCCAGTGTTGAACCTTGTCCAAAGCATTTGAGAGACAAGATGTTATTATTTCAGTATTTTTCCCGTATTCAAAGATGACCGCATCATCGGCATACATTTGTACAGTCAAATCAGGACATACATTAGGCTAGTCATTAATGTACAGAGAAAACAGTAATGGTCCAAGAATGGAACCTTGTGGAACCCCAACAGGGTTGACAAGGTAGGGGGATTTGGTACCGTTGACCAAAACACACTGTTTTCTGTTTGATAAGTAAGACTCAACCCACTGTATTGAATCTGCTGAAAAATTGAAATACGTCAGCTTTGTAAGGAGCACTTGGTGGTCAACAGTGTCAAAAGTCTTCCTGAGATCAAGGAAGACAGCACCTACATATGGGCTCGTGTCCAACATAGATTTAACCTTTTCCACAAAGACACAGTTAGCTGTCTCAGTGGAGTGGTGAGCATAAAAAGCAAATTGCATTGGGTGGAGTGAAACCTTTATCTAAATGTTTGGTGATTAGTTTTGACACCCATTTCTCAGCTATCTTAGAGACACAGGGGAGGATGCTGATTGGTCTGTAATTGGACATTATTGCCTTATCCCCAGATTTAAAGATCACTATATCCTGCCGCACTGTGCGTAGTGAGATTGCTTCAGGCTGTGTTGAGAGACCCAAACACTGGACAGCAAAGGGGAGCAGGATGGATCGATCAGCACCATCATCAAGGACTGCATGAGTTGTGAGGGTTCTGTCTCCGTTGTGGAGAAGTACATTGACAATTTTCAACATGACTTTATGGGAGCGGTTAGGTTTGTCCATGTAGAGAAGCTCTGAGGAGGGGGATGTGTACATCACTGTAGCCGATTTGTTTGAATTAAAGTCATGGAGAATAGTCAAGTGAATGTCCGTGCATAAATTACATGGCCTCTTTAAGGTGCATTTGTCCATTTTATGGATTCTTCCGCATTTAATGCATCTGCCTTTCTCTTTGATCCATTTTGAAATGTTCATTTTGGAGAGTCCTTTGAATTCTGTGCATGAACCAAGGAAATGGTCTCTAACGTTACAGTAGGGGCAGTAGGGCTTAGGCCTTTCGACATTCATCCTTTCTTTGGTGTAGTATTTTGGTGTGCCATCCATTTCAGATGCTGTTAAGAGGTAGATAGAGGAGACTTGTTGGGGGGGCTGGCGTTCCTTTCCAGTCCATGGTTTCTCCTGTCTGTGGAGCTCAACAGCTCTCTCTGCGATGCGTTTAGCTCTGGATTTCAACTGTAGCCATTTTGATAGGTCAAGGAGGGTATAGGTTTGGGTTGCTTGTGCAGTTAGAATGCCACGATTAATGCAGTGCTCAACAAATCCATCTCTGTACTGCACAGGGAGTTTACTGAGGAGTCTGTCCACATGGGAACCACATACTAAATGCCCCCATTGTTCGCATTAATGACGTGGAAGCCTTTGATAATCTGTCCCTGTCTATCCATGCTCTGGTTGGAATACTGCTGTCCCTAGAGGGTCCTGATGGGTGCGAATTAAGATGTGGTTCCCATGTGGGCAGACTCCTCAGTAAACTCCCTGTGCAGTACAGAGATGGATTTGTTGAGCACTGCATTAATCGTGGCATTCTAACTGCACAAGCAACCCAAACCTATACCCTCCTTGACCTATCAAAATGGCTACAGTTGAAATCCAGAGCTAAACGCATCGCAGAGAGAGCATTGAACATTTCAAAATGGATCAAAGAGAAAGGCAGATGCATTAAATGCGGAAGAATCCATAAAATGGACAAATGGACCTTAAAGAGGCCATGTAATTTAAGCAAGGACATTCACTTGACTATTCTCCATGACTTTAATTCAAACAAATCGGCTACAGTGATGTACACATCCCCCTCCTCAGAGCTTCTCTACATGGACAAACCTAACCGCTCCCATAAAGTCATGTTGAAAATTGTCAATGTACTTCTCCACAACGGAGACAGAACCCTCACAACTCATGCAGTCCTTGATGATGGTGCTGATCGATCCATCCTGCTCCCCTTTGCTGTCCAGTGTTTGGGTCTCTCAACACAGCCTGTAACAATCTCACTACGCACAGTGCGGCAGGATATAGTGCAAGTAAGTGGAGCAACTGTTTCCTTTGGAATCTCCCCTATTGACTAGCCAACTGAAAGGCATGTCATCAACGGAGCATTCACTGCTGAGAATCTCGGCCTTTCAGAGCACACTTACCCTATAAAACAGTTACAAAAACAGTTTCACCATCTCAGAGACATTTCATTAGAGCCAATTGACCACGCATGCCCTCTTGTTCCCCCGGTGGCCCACTGGCAGAACACACAAGGCTAGGATGGGCCCTCCAAGGTCCAGCCAGCTTACTCCAAACCCAACAGACTCTTCCCTTCACACTGACCTGCCTTCAAAGTGAATTACTCAGGAACGTGGAAAGACTCTGGCAGATGGACACCTTGCCCTATGCAAATGAAAAGACAGCCACAAGGTCGAAACAGGACAAGATGGCTCTCGCTCTTCTTCATTCCAAGACAGAAAGAGTAGAAATAGATGGTGTAATGCGCTATGCCACTCCCCTGCTGAGAATTCCCAATATGCCTGCCTTTCAAGCCCCCAAGGAAGGCGTTCTGCCTCGTCTCTGCACCACAGAAAGACGCTTGTCCAAAGACTCACAACTTTCTGAGAAATACCAGGAGGAACTGAATGAACTCACAGAGCTTGGCTATGTTCAAAGGATCCCCAACGAGCAGGCTGAGCAACCACAGGAAACCTGGTATTTTCCACATCACATAGTTGAACACAACAACAAACACAGGATTGTATTCGATTGCTCTTTTGAATACATGGGACAGACCCTGAACAAATGTCTTCTGCCTGGCCCAACACTTGGTCCCTCACTCATTGGAGTACTCTTCAGATTCTGCCAAAATGCCATTGCCATCTGCGGTGACATAAAGGCTATGTTCCATCAGGTACGCCTTTTGAATGAGGACAAACCCCTGTTGCGCTTCATTTGGAGAGGGATGCAGCTCGAACAGGAACCCAGTGTGTATGAATGGCAAGTTCTTCCATTTGGAACAACCTGCAGCCCATGCTGTGCCACCTTTGCAGTTCAAAAACATGTCAAAGATCATTGTGATGGAAACGAGGAGGTCCTTGAATCCGTCCAAAATTGTTTCTATGTCGATAACTGCCTCCAAAGCTTTCACTCCCCCCAAGAAAGCAAAGTCCTTCATCGACAAAATGAGACATCTGTTCTTAGAGGGTGGTTTCGACATAAGACAGTGGGCTAGCAATGATCCATCCGTTATAAAACATCTCCCTACAGAGTCCAAATCCAAGACTAACGAGTTGTGGCTCTCAGAGGGTGGAGACCCTAAAGAGCCTACATTGGGCCTTCAATGGAACTGCCTCAAAGACATGCTGGGCTATAAAAACAGAACAATCACTTACCACCAACCAACAATGAGAAATATCTACAAGGTCTTGGCATCTCAATATGACCCCTTAGGCTATCTGATCCCTTTCACTACCTGTGCAAAAATACTGGTGCAGGATCTATGGAAGCAGGATAGAGGATGGGATAATGTCATTAAGACAGAAAGCCTATTGAGGAAATGGCAATCATGGGAGTTGGAACTGCAGAATCTCCCTGACATCAACTTCCCTCGCTGCTATCTCCCCATCTTCACCAACACAACCACCGACCACCATGTGCATGTTTTCTGCGACGCCTCTGAGCGTGTGTATGGAGCTGTTGCGTACCTTCAGACGCAGGATAAACATGATCAAACTCATGTCAGTTTCATAATGGCCAGATCTCGTGTTGCCCCTAAGCGCCAGTTATCTATCCCACGCCTTGAACTATGTGCATCCCTATCTGGTGCCCAACTGGCCAACCTCCTTAGTACCGAACTCACTATCCCTCTACAGTCGGTGACCCTCTGGACAGATTCAACCACCGTCCTATCATGGATAACATCCGACACTTGCCATTACAAGGTGTTTGTTGGCACAAGAATAGCTGAGATTCAGACCCTGACCGACACAAAGAGCTGGAGGTATGTTGACTCAAAGAATAATCCAGCTGATGACATAACTAGGGGAAAAACTCTAGTCGAAATTTCACATAAACACAGATGGAGTCAGGGCCCGCCTTTCCTCTTACTTAATACAAACTGTTGGCCAGCTAATCCACGTCTTGAAACTAAATCTGAGCCTGTTGAGGAAATCCGAAAATCAATGTTCTGCGGAGCAGTAATGACTATGGACACAAAAACTACAAGTACCGTACCTGGGACGACCTCATCAACGATACCAGGAATCTGCTTTATGGGGCGGCAGACAACATTTCAAACATAGCCCAAAGCTATACAGACTCAGAGAGACATCTTCTTCAAAGGGCCCAAGCAGAGAGCTTCCCTGAATAATTCAATGCCCTCAAAGCAAATAATCAATTCTAAAGAGTAGTAAACTCCTATCTTTGTCTCCTGATTATGACCCTGCTCTTGGGCTCATCAGAGTAGGTAGTCGACTTCGAAGAGTAGAGAACCTTACCCAGGACAGTATCCATCCAATAATATTGGATCCAAAACATACCATAACTAAACTCCTCATCAAACATTATGACGAGAAACTGCTCCACCCAGGCCCTGAGCGGGTACTTGGGGAAATGAGACGCAGGTACTGGATTCTTCGTGGGCGCCAAGCCATTCGCCAGCATCAACATCAGTGTCCAGACTGTCAGAGATGGAGAGCCAATCCTATAATTCCCAAGATGGCAGACCTGCCTCCAGCCCGTCTAAGACTTTTTAAACCCCCCTTTTGGTCCACTGGCATGGACTGCTTTGGGCCTTTCACAGTAAAAGTTGGCCACCGCACAGAGAAAAGATGGGGCTTGCTTTTCAAATGCTTAACAACACGCTGCATACATCTTGAGCTGCTTGACAGTATGGACACAGATACATTCTTAATGGCCTTCAGAAGATTCGTCTCACGCAGAGGTAAACCCCATGAAATATTGTCTGACTGCGGGACTAACTTCAAAGGGGGTAATGCAGAGCTACAAAATGCCTTCCAGGCCATGGCACCGGACTTGAAGCAGCAATTAGCCAACACACAAGTCCACTTCCAGTTTAATCCTCCATGTTCCCCACATTTTGGCGGTAGCTGGGAAAGGGAAATAAGATCAATAAAACAGGCCCTTCAGGTTGCACTAGGGAACCAACCAACCACAGAAACAGTCCTTCACACCGTCCTGGTCGAAGTGGAAGGTATTCTGAATTCAAAACCCCTCGGATATGTCTCTTCTGACCTTGCTGATCCAGACCCAGTTACACCAAATATGCTGTTGATGGGGCGGCCCGACTCCTCTCTTCCTCAGGAAATCTACTGTGACAGTGAGCTCCTGGCCAGGAGGAAGTGGCGTCACAGTCAGATCCTAGCTGATAATTTCTGGACAGCCTTCATTCGCCATTACCTTCCGAATCTTCAAACCAGACAAAAATGGAAGACAAACAAGGA
Organism: Pseudochaenichthys georgianus; assembly: GCF_902827115.2. Classification (NCBI taxonomy): domain Eukaryota; kingdom Metazoa; phylum Chordata; class Actinopteri; order Perciformes; family Channichthyidae; genus Pseudochaenichthys; species Pseudochaenichthys georgianus. Next base: position 13,062,794 of record NC_047519.1, on the reverse strand, counting down.
GAACCTGGATTCTGGGAAGGTTGTGATGGTGGTTGACCCCCAATATCCTCGAGCATCATGGCCTATTGGAAGGATAAGTGAAACCTACCCTGGAAAAGATGGAAACGTCCGCAGTGCTAAGGTCATTATTCAAGGTCGGGAATATGTAAGACCTGTTTCAAGATTAATCCCGCTCCCTGAATTCACGGAAGACACCGATTAAACGTATATGCTGCACAAATACGGGGGCGGCTGTTAGAAATTGCATGTGTGTAACCCTCCTGTCCACAAGAGGCACTGTGTAGGGAAGCAGGTAGAACTTCCTCACAGGCTATAAATAGAGGCCTGGGCTGCAGTCGAATAGTCCATTTAGCTTAGGAATCTTTCTAACCGAGTGAAATGACCCGGAAGTCCCTCAGTGGCAGCCATGATAAGTGCTGTTCGAATTCTCTAGTCTAGATGATAGGAAAGGAGGTTTCAAACTTCCTTTATAACCTCCTTTAGCTTAGGAACCACTGGACCTCCCTCACCGAAAGGAGAGGAGAAAATGCGGCTTGCAGCCGCAGCATTTGCTGTCACACAACAGTCGGCCGTTCACGGAAACAAACGATTATGACGGAGAAATTATATCATGAAAGTTACGGTGCTTATTAAGCATTTTAAAACGTAGGTGGTACGTTGCCAAAGTGCTTTGTTTTGAACGTTCATCAGTATTATAATCAAAAAGAGAAATATGAACGTTAGTTTTTACTGAAATGATCAAATAAACATTTCAACATTTCACTGAGCTGTGTGGGGTTTGTTCAACTTTTAAAAGATTTGAATGGTGATATACACAGTGATAGATGTTAGGGACTAACGTTTATAATAAATACATTTGTATTTATTTTAAGATATTTTCATACAATCATACGTATTGGGATCATTTGTATTAATGTGGACCGGAGGGAGAGGTTGACGAGCATAAGTTTCACTTTCATTTTTTATTTCAATTCCAACTTTGGTCATGAAGAATATGTTTCTCTGTTGTCCACGTTCATAAAGCAAAGCAGCAGCATCAGAGCACGGTGCAGAGTCTCTAGATGAGTTCACAGTAGTCCCTCCTCCTTATTAAACATCCATGTTGTAGTCCGCTGTATAGAAAACTGTAGTTTCCATAGTTTCCCCACAGCAGCAGACGCACAAAATGACGTCCGCTGGCGCATCATAAACACGTGGGATAGTGAAAGTGCATTCGGATTCTCTAAAGCACCGCAGTCTCTTCTCCTAAATCCTTTTGAATTCTCCTATCCACTATCCCTTAACCCCGTGACGTTTCACTCAGAGGTCAAGGAATAGACGATAGGGTTAGAACTTAGGAGCTGATTTTTGGACTATTCGACTGCAGCCCCTGATGAGGACTTCCTCCACTTTGTCCCCAAACACCCACACCAGGACTGAGTGTTTGGTAGTTGTTCGCCATGTGTCTTTTGATTTACCAATGTAAGTAGAATTCTCTTTGTAATTTTGATGTTTGCACTTGAGTAACCTCAATGGTATTGAACACATTTGTTGTTCAATGTTGTAATATAATTTAGTTCGAATTTGATTGAAGTATTTTAATGTGCAAATGCTGTAATCAGTTTGTTTCACCTTTCTACTAGAACCATTGGCAACAGCTACCATCCCACCAACATACCCTGATCAAATAAAACAAAGAAGTTTAAACTCCTGTCTCCTGGTGGTTTGTGGCTCCAGTTTGAACATTCATCTCCAACAGTCACCGTGGCCACCTTCCAGGATGATGGAACTTCCCTCGTGCTGATAGATTGATTTACTAGCATAGTAATTGGTTGTATTAGAGTAATTAGACTGTCAATATTTGTCTTTATAAAGTTGGTGTCTAAATCATCTGCATCCCTAGCCTTAGAACCTTTTAACCCTAAGATTATATTGTTTACCTCCTCCTCTGTGATAGCCAAATCAGTCTTTTTACATTGTGAAAGACTTTCCCATGTTCCCTGAGTTTATTTACAAAATGTCTTCTTTAGGGTTTCTTATTGATGTTGCTTTAAAGTTAGGCATGAAGTGCTTTCTTGACCTTGAAAAACTAGTTTGCTTGCTCATCCAAAAATCCATTTACCAGGAGCTTTCGACCACATCACACAGTGTTTATTGGTGGATGGATTTTGCTCAGCGGCCCTAAAAGTATGATGAATGAAATCATAACAGCTACTGAGCTCATCACAATTACATCTCCATGACAACTCAACAAATCGAAGGCTATGAGATACTGTTGAAAGCAGTGGCGTAGCTGTGGGTGGGCCTGGGTGGGCCTGCACGTCTGGCCCACCCACAGCCAATCAGCGCTTCATAGCGCAGAGCCGGGAAACCCAGAAGGAAGTGCCACAAACTGCAGTTCATCTAGTGGCCGACAGGGGATGGATGCAAAAAGGAGCAATTCCCATAGACCCCCATGTTAAAATGCCCAACTTTACAGCAGAAATAAACATGTTTCTAGCCTGGATCCAATAAAACTTATTCTGGATATAGTTAGATTCCACCTTCATGACAATGGAATAGGGAGTGCATTTTTTTACCGTGAGTTTTTATAGTAAGTAAAGTAACTTTTGCCGTGAGTGAATGAAAGTATTATTTCTTCTTGAGGTCTGCAGTTTAGCGTGTACACATTTGCTGAATATGAAAACACTCAGTGTGTGCCCACTGTGCGACTGTCAAGGATAAACAACCTGTGGCCCCCGATATATGTCGTATGTATTATTGCTACACAAACATTACATTGTAGTTTAAGTGTCACCAACTCCGTTTCTAACATGCAAAAAGACAGCAAAATGCGTCTGATTATCTTTAGTATTTTAGATCTTTCCAATCCAGACAAGATATCTCTCTCCCCCGTCTGTGTGCGAGGGGGAGGGGCAGTTTACACACACGCAGCTGCTACATGCAGCAACACACACACACGGAGAGAACGCGCTCCGAGGTGTGGTTAAACTATAGCCGTGTCTATGTGGACAATACTCGTTACCAAAAGTGGAATAAGAGTTTAGCATGTAAGGGCGGTAACACGAGCAATTTGTCTACACATTTAGCAAAAGTGCTCCACATTCAGACAGAGGAATGCACCGGGTTCCACTGTCTTTCTAGTAGCTCTGTAGCCCCGTCCACGAGTAACGTGTTCCACGTCAGGTGTTATGTATGCTAGCAGCAACACACCGAGTTAACTACATTATACAAACATGGGTTAATGATTAGAGGTAACTGAGTTATTTATTTTGTTAAAGTTTCAGCTATTCTGTTTACAGTTCTGTCATCACATTATTTAATATGATTTGTTAAAATATTGTTGTTTCTTTTGATGTGAAATATTATGTATTTAATTGAAATAAAAAGCAATGTTAGTTTTGTTCACAATTTGTTTAGTTAGTTTACCATATTTCTTTCTCCAAAAGAACCGATAAAAGTAATGTTAAAGGACCGGATCGATAAAACAGACATAGACATACTTTATTGTCATTTCAACAAGACACAGAGTGTACTATTAAAACGAAATTTCGTTGTACTGGCTTACAGGAACAGGACGATATAAAAACTTGCTAAAATTGTACATATAAATAAATAATAGTGACGTGGTGCAGATAAAATTAAAGATAAAGTGTGCGTTTAAAATATAAAGCCTTACTATACATATAAATAAAATAGACATACTATATAACAAATATGTGCTCTTTACACAGCGTAATGTAATCTCTGTGTCACTGGTCTACTTGCTGTTCAGCAGCCTGATGGCTTGGGGGAAAAGCTATTGCAGAATCTGGCTGTTCTGCTCTTAATGCTGCGGAACCTCTTGCCGGAGCGCAGCAGGGAGAACAGAGCATGTGAGGATGAGTGGGGTCTTTAGAAATGTTCTGGGCTTTTGTCAGGGAGCGTTTCGGTGTCTCTGATGGGAGGGAGAGAAACTCCGATGATCTTCTCTGCTGTCCTGACCACTCTCTGCAGAGACTTCCAGTCTTTGGCGTTGCAGTCTCTCGACCAGATGGAGATGCCGCTGGTCAGCACGCTCTCTATGGTTCCTCTGTAGAACGTGGTGAGGATGGGAGGGGGGAGCTGTGCAGGAAGTGTAGGCGCTGCTGTGCCTTCTTAAATAGTGATGTAGTGTGAGTGGACCAGGTCAGACTGCTCGTGATATGCACCCCAGGAACTTGGTGCTGGCTGTAGTCTTCACTGCTGTGCCGTTGATGTGGAGTGGTGGGTGACAGCGCTTTTTGTTCCTGAAGTCGACAATGATCTCTTTTGTTTTATCGACATTCAGGATCAGGTTGTTGGTGTTACACCAGTCTGTCAGATGCTTCACCTCCTCCCTGTAGGCCTGTTCGTTGTTGTCCCTGATGAGTCCCACCACTGTTGTATCGTCCGCGTACTTTATGATGTGGTTGGTACTGAACCTGGAGCATAAGCATAAGCGCTATCGATAAAAGTAATAGTACCGTTAAAGCCTTAACGATACCCATCCCTATGTGGATGTCAGTTGTACACACATTCTGAGGCCGCCGTGCCTATGTTTTTAGTTTTCACTGCTAATTTATGCTTATGTTCTATTAGTGCATTAAAAAATCATTAAAATCAGTAATGAAGTTTCAGCTCAGACCCCACGCTTAATATGTCTCCCCCTGGCCCACCTACATTTCTCCAGGCCCACCCACACAATAATTCCTGGCTACGCCACTGGCTGAAAGGCTCAGAAAAGGATAATAAATAGAACATAAGCTTGGGTCACTAGAGCGGTGCTGTAAAGTAGAAGAAGAATTCTGAATATTCACATCCAGTGCTTTAAACTTATAAAGAGAATAATTAAATACACACAACCTTCAAAATATTATTACATTACTGCACGAGTGCTTACTTACATTTGAAGAGGCCCTAGTATGCTTCCTGTAGTGTGTTAGAACTTAAGACCAATCTCACTTTTGAGCCACACCTACAAACTCTTTGAACTCTGATCCTCAACAGAATTAGTGCCTTTGTTGATGAACACCTCATCCCTGAACAAGCAGGTTTCCACCCTGGCAAGTCGACAACTAGCCAAGTACTCAACCTCACCCAGTACATGGAAGACGGATATGAGGAAGGGATGGTAACTGGTGCCGTGTTTGTCGACCTCTCAGCTGCCTATGACACAGTCAACCATAGACGTCTCCTCAGTAAGATCCTGGAGACCACAAGAGACACCCGCTACGCAGTGTGGAGAAGCCTAAACAGAATAAGATCTGGTGTTGGACGTGTAAAAGCCACTCTCGCCAGATGGGGATACCTAAATGACGGGGACGTTGTGTGTGACTGCGGCATTGAACCACAAACCATGCAACATCTCCTGAAATGCCCCCTGCTGGAGCAACCCTGCACAACATCGGACTTGGCAGAGTTTAATGAGAAGGGACAGAAATGTGTTCAGCTGTGGCTGAACCACATCTAACCGAGCCCTGTAACTGACTGCCTTGTGGACATGAGAAGAAGAAGAAGTGTGTTATACAGGTTTTTGCATGTAAATGGTCTGCAAAGGCTAACATCCCAAAGTTGCCTCCCACACATACTCCCCCTCCCTGCCTGAAACGCCTCCACTGGACTCCTTCGTTCTTTCTCTAACATAGTTACATCACTATGTAACACACACACTTCTAGTGACTAGAACTCCGACACATTGTACGTGATAAGCAAAGGGGCGGGACATATCCGACCCATCTTTTGGCAGTTGAACAATCACAACAGAGCCAGCCAGCTAACCAATCAGAGCAGACTGGGCTCTGGTTTCAGACAGAGGGTGAAAAGAGGTGCTGCAGCACAGGCAGTATGAGAAAAATAAAGACCTTTTTGAACATTTTAGCTAGGGATGCACGATAATTATCGGCCCGATAATTATCGGTCCGATATTAGGAATTATGACGTCATCCCGATAAACCCGATACCAGTATTAATAGCCCCGATAATATACAATATATTTTTTGGATAAAAAAAAGAAAAAAATACTGCGGTGTGGGTGGATTGGGATGAGGGGCGCTTGTTTTTCACTCGGCTCCTCCCGTTTTGCCAGTACTGTGGTATTAGTGGTTTAGGAAGAGGGGAGTTCTTCACAAATCCAGCGCTCCCTAATACTTCGAACCTGATCAGTCACCTGAAACATCGTTGGAGCTATGTGCAACTCAAGGCATATGCTCGAACCGGAGCTGCCTAGACGCTGCAATCATGTAGCTGAGTGTGCTGACTTTTCGTACAATGTCCCACTGTCTGGCTTCCTGCATCAAGACAAGTGCTCGGCGCAGTTGTGGCGAAATGTCGCTCCTCTGTTTTCATTTAAACAGCTCCTTATATCCGTTAGCGCAGCTAGCTAGCACCAGATGCTAACAACAACAATGCACGTAAGGTCTCTCTCTCGCTCGGTCGGGCCACACATACACACACCCTCCCGGTCCTCCCGATGGCCAGTCGGTGCCTGCCGGTGAGCGTGGAAGTGTGGTCTGCCACAAGCGGGCGGCAGGAGCGGGGCTGTCAGCATCAGCTTGTAGATGGTATTATAAACTCGATGCGCTCTGAAACTACGGGGCGGCCAAGGTAAAAAAAAATACACATGCGTTAATCGCGTTAAAATAATTAGTGGCGTAATTTTTTTTTTTGTTATCGGTATCGGTCTTGAGAAGCAGGAAGTTATCGGTATCGGTTTCAAAAAACCAATATCGTGCATCCCTAATTTTAGCACGTAAACATGTCACAGAGCCACAAAATACAATTATGAACCTGAAAATAAGCTGTCCTCCCTAATATTTATAAGACGATCCTGTCCCTCTAAATTAAAAAAGCTTTCCATTCCATCCATTTTTTAATGGGAAATACCAGAAAGTGAAAATGTCACTCTTCATATTCCTCTTCTCGTGAAATGTCAACATTTGACAAGCGATTCTGACCCAATCCCTTAGATCCGTACACCAACTGCAGCGCCTTTATAGAGCTCAAATGAATCTGTAGGCTGCCACGGGGCAATCCATTCACTCATTTCCTTCTGACAGTTGGAGCAGCACTTTGTTATAGTTTAACTACACACACAGAACTCCCAGACGCATCCAGAGACTCATAACTTCTTCTCCCGGAACTCTTTTGCGTCTTGTGCTCCGCCTGCGAGAACTGTTTGAACACCGACAACTCTGCCGGGTGACAAGTCCGCAGACGGAGACGCAGGTGCTGCTTCCCGTTTTTATGTGGTTTCCAAACAACCTTGGCTTGCCAACGGTGCCACATAAAACCGTTGAGGGAGCGATCACTCTCCCAGCGGTTTGATGGATGGAAAGATGGATGGGCTGACAGATGACTACATAGGCAGCGCCGATAAGATCAGTGTCATTTTTATACACCGGGGAGATGAAACAGAGAGGGGGGAGCGGTGAGGGAATAGCTCAGAGAGGGCTTCATCGTAAATATTACTAATTCATTTCCCCCAAGAGTGAGGCTATAATAGAGATTGTCAAAGGGAGGAGGCACAAAGAGGAGGTGTGTGCAAGTCTTCCTGTGTGTGTGATAAAGTTGTCGAGAGAAGAGTGAGACCATAGAAGGAGTGGGTGAGAAGAGGCTCCGAGAACACAAGGAAAAGCCGGAGACAGAGGAGACAAACATAGAAGAAAGAGAGCGGGGGAGTGAATGAAATGAAAGAAGTCAGGGGGGATAATCAGGGTATTATGTCTTTTAGTGAGCATAAGATGCGGAAAAAGGGCGAAGAGGAGTACATACAACAAAGTGTGTGAGCTAAAAGAGTTGTCACAGTTTGCCATAATAACTTAACCTCAAGCTTTCTCTGCATCCAATAGGAATCCACCTTCTTTCGTAAGCAGTTGGGTCATTACGTGTCTAAGGTGAGAAGGAAACAAGGAGACAGAAAGGTGATGGTCGTTGTCATCTCCTGTCAGGCCCAGTTTATATTCTCCAACACATTCCTGACTCCCACTCGCTCAGCGTGTTCTCTCCACACAGCCGGTACCCTCGTGTCCCTTATCACGCTCGCTCCCATCTGTTCCTGTTTTAAAACACCCTCAGTGCACAATCATTTTTAGTCAGTGTGGCAGAAAGTGAGAGATCTCTTTTGTCTAAACGTCCACACTCACAAATCCCACTATGAGCTACCATAGCTATTGTTAATGAACATTAGTGCTCACTCCCAAGCGAAAGCTCTCATTCCTGAGGCACATATCGGCCGTAGAAGTTTCTTCAAATACTGTTTTATTCAATAATAAATAATGGGTTATACAATATTAATGTTAATAGAACACGAGTGAAGTACTGAACGTTTTTTTCTGTGTTTTCATAGTTCTTTCAACAACACAATGGCACACTTCTCCAACACAGAGAATGGAAGTGGAATAAAATGGACAAAGCACCCACCGATTGGCCCATCAGCGTACATCATTGTCTGTTATATTCTATTTAGCAGTCCTGTCGCATTCAATAACATCTAATGCATATCGAAAATATTTTGTGTGCGCTTCAATAGGGCCTCGATAATACATTTGGTTAAATGGCATGACTAACGTGCATTTGCAGACCAGTAATGGGCTCATCGGAGTTAGGGGTAACGCTCGTTGGCCAATCCGGTCCAACCCGGACGCCCACTTCCTGTCGTCGCGACCAATGATCGCCACCCACACGCTGACGCCATTGTTTGGACTGGCACGATAAAGCCGTGGATCTCTTTCGAATGCATGAAAGCAAGTCCTAGGGGCAAGTTCACCGATGCGTGAAGGAGATGGGATGCAAGGAAAGAGATGAGAAGGGGGGGGGGGGGAGGTGAGGAGCAAAGCTAATGGTGTTATAGCGACAGTGATAATCAGACTGGCTGAACACCACTTCATCTCACACCGCGCTGACGGGGAAGGAAGCAGGTTGTTGTTGTGTTAGAGCGCATGACGCAGGCGGATATACAGCATCTGTTTATACATGCATGCTTATTTCTCTACATGCATACTTGAAAGGGAATAAAGCGAGGAACTGGTTTGATTGCATGTGATTTACTACTACAAATGTGGCTTGTTCTGTATGTTTAAGGGCACCCTTGGAGCTTTCATTTCCACATACACTCCGCATACAAAAGTATATATATGCAAAATCCTTATATGCAGGGCGGGCATAATAAAAGCCTTTGCTGAAATAGCTCCCTCATATCACACCGCACAATTAGGCCTGGAGTCAAGAGCTCTGCTTGGGTAGATTCCTCCAGGCTTTTACCATGCGTCGGTCTGAATGCTGCAGCCGACTACAGTAAATGTGTGTGTGTGTGATGTGTCCAAGGATTTCGAAGAAGCAGGGTCGCTCGACCTCATTCGTAGTGGCTTTGTTTGTTCGCTCTCTCTTGTTGCCGCGCAAATAAACACAAACAAACAAACGAGGCTTTGCGCTGACTGCCATGCCACACCATATTGGCATTGCCTCTGATACATCTGCGGGCAGCGCTCCCCCTGATGGGCTTTTGTTCCTCAATCCGGTGCTAAAGAGCTTGGAAGGAGAGATTCATCGCGCGGTAATCGCCCTATACAACACACTGTTTCCAATAGACCTACACGCAGGCAACGCAGCTTCACGGAAACCCAGAGGGTGTTCAATTCCCCACACCGAGAGAATGTTCTATTCTTGCAACTTTACCTGCCATCGCGGAGGAAAAACAGGGACATTTAAAACGTAATTAATCCTCCCAAAGAGAGTCATTTCCGTCCCTTGTTTCTTTCACTTTTCCCAACGTAAGAGCCGGGGCTTCTGTGGAAATTGGGTGAATCCATCACACTTTCTGCTTCAATTCCAAGGGTCCCTTTCTCATAGACAACCCACAGGAAAGGCTGGGAGGCCGGCGCAAAGAGACTGTCTTGACAATTTTGTATTGTACTGTGTGTTACTTCCTCATCTGACCTGGCAGTGTGCCCCCTCACGCAGAATAATAGGTGCTAACGCCATTCTCTCTTCGCCGAGCCATCAGTGAGCCATGGAGAGCCGGGGAAGAGGAAGTGATTTCCATGTGAATGGGAACCTTCCCAGCAGCGTCTAAACCTCTCTCTCCTTGTTGTCCTAATTTCCTTTCCTTGCATCCTTCCTTTCTATGTGCATACCTACCTTTACCTGCGTTAGTCCCCGAGCACTCAGTTCCTCTGCTGCTACCTCTCAGCTCTCAGCCTCTATTTACTTCTCCTTTCTCCCTCTCCTCTCTCGCACGCTCTCTCTTTCTCTCTGTCTAGCTTGATGAATGGAGTCGCTGGACTGTGAGCGGCACATCCTCAACGGGGTGTGGCGGGCCATTGCTAGCTGTCTCACATCACTTTTTTTCTCCCTTTCACCAGGGCTGCCTCCCGTGTTGGTATACACGGGTGAACATCCTGTTTCTCGAGCCCATCAAAAGGGTCTCGGGAAGGGGTTTGACAGCAAAGAACACTCTTTTAGACTCTCACCCTTATCCCCTGCCACCGAGGAACTACACCGATGTCCACTCGGCTGAACATGTACAATCCCAACCTAGCCCTCGGAGGATCTCTGAGCAGCCAACTGAGCACGCTCCCAGCGGTCTTTGCCAGCCCCTCCTGCCCTCTCCGCACTCTTGACCCTTTCTCTCGAAACATGGCTGGAAGTGGGCCAGCACGTCATCTCCTCTGAGATACGCCTAGTATCGCCATCCACTTTGCGCTCTCTGTCAGACAAATGGCGGTGGGTAAACCCTGCCGGAGGGGTGCAAAAGGAATCGCCTCAGCTCCATTCTCTCATCCCTTTTGGCACAGAAAAGCTGGCAAGAGCAAACTGTCTTGTGCCGCTCGGAAAGTTTACGACATTATTATGAACCGCAAGTCACACATTGGGTAAACAATTTATTATTCCGTCAGCCGAACTGCATAAAGTAAACTTTTGTTAGACGCCAAGAGTGATGAGCCCCCGCAGGGCCTTGAAGGAGTCGGTGTGGCTTCCAGCTGTTTTATAATAAGTAACAAATAAGCAGAAGTGGCTTGGTGTGTACGATGTAAGCAAAAGAGAGAGGACAGGTGATGGCAGAGAAAAGAAAGGACATAGACTGGATGCCTGGCCTCAATACACCTTATATTTGAGAAGTAAACAAACTATGCATTGTTGCATCTACTCGAAAGGTAGGAGAAACATCCGCACCTCAAATGAAAATGTCCGTCTAGTTTTTTTCTGTAAGTCTTTTTTTCTTCCCCGCTAACATAGTCGCAAAAGCTGTGCACCTGCACTGTCGTTGTTTGTTCCGGGAGCCGTTGGGAAGGATCCCGTGTGGTTTAGCACGCTGTAACTGCTGCACTTGCAATTATGTGTTCGACTCTCACCAGGCTCGTTTTGCTACAGTGCATGAATTCAGAGCACGGCTGCTTTGCATAAAAACAATATTAAACGGGGGGGGGGGGAGGAGGTTTCAAAAAGTCATCTGTTACACATAAACTGCTCCAAATCGCTTTATCTGCATCAATGCAAATGATGCAGCTGGCAATCGGTGCGTTTATATTCAGTGTTATCTGATGTTAGTTTAAAATGTATGAAATGATGGTAATGGTAATACAAACAGTTTGACTTTATTCCTCTTGGTAGTGCAATAACTAAATGATCTCATCGTACTATTTGACTAATCTGAAAACCCTATCAATCTATTACAGCTACTATCTTTATTCAAATCTGATGTTATCTCAATCATGCTTCTAGATTCATACGTTGTATTCTCTATTCATATCATGTTCTCTTCTGTTATTCTTCTCTGACAAATTATGGAATTTGCCGCAAATGTATCAAGCTTTCTTGGAGACGGAAATAAGTCGTAGCTGGCTAAAACACATTGTTGGCCCTCTTTTTAGGAACAGGAGTCAACCCTTACCTCAATCTGATGTAAAGGAGACACGAGGGTCCTAGTTCTATCAGACATTCAGGACCCTTCAGTGGGAAAAGGGACATCAGTGTTTGTTTGTTTTTTACGGATTTGAAAGGAATTCATGAGAAAACACACATGCCAAAATCACAGAACACTCACAATAATGGTGACAGGAAATTGTAGCTTGGTAAAACTCAACAACAACCAGCAATTTCTACAGAATACAAAAAATAAAGAACTTTGATCGCTCATGCAGCTTCCCAGATAATGATTCATTCATTTCCCCTCCACTCAGTGTGACGCTATCAGAAATGAATCATTTATAAGGACCACCTGTAAAGGTCACATAACAGGAGGTCATATCATTGCTGCATATGTAATATTACACAATACTGGCAAATGTGCCTCAAATAAAGGCATACAACAATTTAAAAAAGCTAAATTAGAATGCTATTGTCATTCTCACATATCCCACAGAATCAGTATGTGTTCAATTTAAAAGATGCTATGCATGTACCCAGCAGAAATGGACATGTATTAGTGAAAGATTGCATTACAATTGGCAACAATGTTATCAACACTTCCTGTTTCCCAAATGGACAAGTTCACATGTATTTATATATATATATATATATATATATTAGCTGATATTAGATATAAACACAGCTATTGAACATGTTTGGCATTACTAAAATGAGTTAGCAAGAGCAATCGCAACTGTTAGTTGATGTTAGCTTAAATCTTAGCGTGCTACGTATGCTAGCAGATTTTGATTGAGTTACTTTCCGGGACAGAAAAATCTCAAACATAGTGACTTTTCTCCTGATTTGTCCGTCTCAATAACGCAAGTTTTGTTTCAGAATGTTTGAAAGATCTGTAGATTTAAAAAAAAAAAGGGTCCAATATTTTCTTTGGTAACCATGGGGAGAAAGAATCAGATTATGGAGGGAAATTGTCTCTCAGTGTGGGGTCTGTATCACAACACATCTTTGTTGTAACTGGACATTCCTTGGAACACAAAAACAACAACAATACGATGCAGGTTTGCAGTCAGGTAATGGACATGGAGCTTTAACCTCGATAAGTTGCACTACATTATATTTCTTTAGTGTTTAATATTTCTCACTGCAACTGTCTTCATGTCATCATATATTCTATTGTACAGCAGAGTTTCACCCTTCACCAGAATAAGTCTTATTTTCTGAAAAGGAGTGTGGGAAGCTTCATAAATAACTCAATCCTCCTCTTGAAGAAGGGAGTGTTTTGAGTGCGAGGTTACATTTCAGCGTGGCACCTGGGACGGATTCTGAGACGCTTGATAAATACGGGCCCTGATTGCATTTTCCTACCCCGCTGACATCCCATAATCTTATAACGTATTCAATCAGTGTAAATCCTGTTACTCAAACAAGCCAGCAAGAATATTACATTTCAGTCTCGTTTGGTTCTTCTCTTGCAGCTTCTCCTGCTTTAAAATATCATAAATTGATGATTTTTGTCTCAAGAATAAGCATTTCTCATCTCGACAAACCCCTGTCCGGCCTTCTTCCTGCCTTTAGGCCCGGACAACACCTCATGTGAATTAAACCCGACTTTCTGGATCCCCCGCTGCACAACGGCACATTCTGGGGGGGGGGGGGGATTGAGCGCTTCATTCCCAAAACAATTTGACTAATTCCGTCTGGTTCCAAATGCTCTGTTGTGGAGGCAAAGAGTAATAATGATGAGGGGGATAACTTTAACGTTTAGATAATAGCCAGTAATTTCCAAGAATTGTTATTTTCTAATTAAGTTTTCACATCTTCGGAGCCCAAAGAAGAGATGGAGGAAATGAAATGAAAGGAGGGACTTAATTAAAACGGAGGTGGCTAATACCAGCAATGCTTTTTATCCTTTTATTTTCTCCATCCCTCTGTTTCCCTCGCTCCGTATTAATATTTGATCTAAAGTTCATTGCTTTCTGCTTCAATAGACAGTCAAATCACTGCCGGAAACACTGCTCTCCGTCACATCTCTTTTCTCTTTTCTCCCTTTCACTCACAATCCTCCTTCCTTCTCCCCGTGTCGTATTTCTCCCTTTTTTTTTTTACAACTTCTTCCCTTGAGCTCTTGCCGTCCATTTCTCTCCCACAATATCTCGCAGAATGTCAGTGACGAGTCTAACTGGTTCGAGCCAGCCGCAAACTTTACTTTCCCTTCTCTTAGTCACGTGAGTCAGTCATTCAGCCGTCATTTTATCTCTTTGTCAGTCCCCTCTAGTCCGACCGTGTAAAGCTTTTTAGCTACCTCATATCACGGAAAGGCATTCTCCTCATAACCTTGGATATCATTTCAATTCAAAACGTGGTTGTAGGGATATTTCAATGAATGCCCCTGCTGAAATCTCCATTATATAAGTTACCATTACATTTATGCCCTTTAAGGTTGATTTAGGATTGATGCGGCCTGGCCAACTCCACATTGTTTAGCAGTGTTTGCACTTTAGGCACCTGAGTGCGCCCACACCAGCATGCAAGAAGAGGCATTCACATACTAATGCACTAATGCAGTGTTTCCTATGTTTCCTTTGATGCCAATCTTTTAATATTTTTCGAGCTGCCGCTACTGAGAGGGAAACTGAGTATCTGCTCAGCTTTTAGAGCCGAGAGCTAGTGAATATTTCGCTCTGCGGCTGGATGAGCGCACGGATGCAGCAAATATTGATGTTTATATATATGAATATAAATATGTTTATGTTTATGTATATTATATATAAATAGCTTTCAAAAATGCAAAAAATACATGTTAATTGTTCATATTACTGTTCAAAATTATATATTATAAAGACAGAAATCACTTTAAAAATGCTTTAAAATATGTTTACTGTTGATATTACTGTTTAATATTGTGTTAAGAATGTTTATAACAGAAGACACAATGAATGTAATGAATGACAAACAAAAGAATACAATTTTTTTTTTTAAGAATAGCTGATTATTAATTATTAATACAAATATATATTAAGAAAATGTATTAAGCTGTATGATTAATTTGTCCTATTTTCCATCATAATGTACTCATAATCGCAACAGGGGGGTCCCCCGCCAGATAATGCTATATGGGGGTCCTTGGCATGGCAACGTTTGGGAACCCCTGGACTAATGGACACACACACACACACACACACACACACACACACACACACACACACACACACACACACACACACACACACACACACACACACACACACACACACACACACACACACACACACACACACACACACACACACACACACACACACATGGCCTGCCCAAGTTACAGTTTTTCTCAATTGCTAAACCCACTATTTAGAATCAAAATGCATTTCTTCAAAACAAGAACATAGCCATCTAAACAGAAACACACTTGCCATAACTCTGAATATCTTTTGCAAAATGCACTTACATGACCAAAACTGAAAATACTGGTCACAAAAAAGAATAAGTCGATCGAAACAGAACAAATTGTCCTCTAATGAGACAAATGTGTTTTCATAACTGAAACTCCGGTCACCATAATAACACATTCTACCATAACAATATACATTTCTTGCAAGGTGCTCGAAGGCACTCAAAACTAAAAATACCCCTTCCAGAACCAGATACCTTCTCCAAAAACAAACATTTGTCAGCTCATTAGAAGACTATTTGAACAGTCATTACTAAGTGGCACACTAAATACTGACTACAATCATCAACACACAAACCTCAAGCTATCGATATTGGAAACTGAACGGAAAACTGACAAGTTGGGAGAAACACACTTACATATAGGAAAAACAGTATGTTACTGTAACTATGTCATTGTTTTTATTGTCTCATTTTCAGAAGAGCACCGTAACAGAAACAAAAGATGAATTGAGGTCCTTACCTGTACATACCGGTGCCTTAACTCCTTCACACGGTCAGAGTTGCGTTCAAAAGGAACCTTATAGATCTGTTTCATTCTGAGGTGGTGCCTCTTTAACACCCGCTCAATGGTTGCAACACGTATAGATGCAATGTTACTGAAGACATCCTGGTCTGCAATTATTCTGGCCTGAATCTCCCTTCAGCGGATTTCATTGTTGGCCACAACCATATCAACAATGGCAGACTCTTGTTCTGGAGTAAAGGCCTTTCCTCTGCCACCAGAGCGGGGTGCTCTTTCAGTTCTGTCAATACATATTTGAGAATGTTATGTACTGTAATATAAAAACAGTGATCGAAACCTACATAAAAATAGAAATGCATGAAGTGCTGTAAAAAAGGGTTACAGTAGCTTACCTATTTTCGTGCCTGAAGATCCTAATAATGGATGCCACTGTTGATCTCCGTATATTGGGCTGAACCCTTTGGCCAGCCTCACTGAGGGACACGCCATGGTTTATGACGGGGTCCACAATAGTTGCACGGGTGTTGTCCGAAACTACTGTTCGCATTGGTCCCCTTTCAACTCTTCCACCATGCATACGTACAGCCCTCCCTCTTCCTCTCTGAACATCAGGGTTCCCTCTTCCTCTGTGGACATCAGGGTTCCCTCTTCCTCTCTGAACATCAGGGTTCCCTCTTCCTCTGTGGACATCAGGGTTCCCTCTTCCTCTCTGAACATCAGGGTTCCCTCTTCCTCTCTGAACATCAGGGTTCCCTCTTCCTCTCTGAACATCAGGGTTCCCTCTTCCTCTGTGAACATCAGGGTTCCCTCTTCCTCTCTGAACATCAGGGTTCCCTCTTCCTCTCTGAACATCAGGGTTCCCTCTTCCTCTGTGAACATCAGGGTTCCCTCTTCCTCTCTGAACATCAGGGTTCCCTCTTCCTCTCTGAACAACAGGGTTCCCTCTTCCTCTCTGAACATCAGGGTTCCCTCTTCCTCTGTGAACATCAGGGTTCCCTCTTCCTCTCTGAACATCAGGGTTCCCTCTTCCTCTCTGAACATCAGGGTTCCCTCTTCCTCTCTGAACATCAGGGTTCCCTCTTCCTCTCTGAACAACAGGGTTCCCTCTTCCTCTCTGAACATCAGGGTTCCCTCTTCCTCTCTGAACATCAGGGTTCCCTCTTCCTCTCTGAACATCAGGGTTCCCTCTTCCTCTCTGAACATCAGGGTTCCCTCTTCCTCTGTGAACATCAGGGTTCCCTCTTCCTATCTGAACAACAGGGTTCCCTCTTCCTCTCTGAACATCAGGGTTCCCTCTTCCTCTCTGAACATCAGGGTTCCCTCTTCCTCTCTGAACAGCAGGGTTCCCTCTTCCTCTCTGAACAACAGGGTTCCCTCTTCCTCTCTGAACAACAGGGTTCCCTCTTCCTCTCTGAACATCAGGGTTCCCTCTTCCTCTCTGAACAACAGGGTTCCCTCTTCCTCTCTGAACATCAGGGTTCCCTCTTCCTCTCTGAACAACAGGGTTCCCTCTTCCTCTCTGAACATCAGGGTTCCCTCTTCCTCTCTGAACATCAGGGTTCCCTCTTCCTCTCTGAACATCAGGGTTCCCTCTTCCTCTCTGAACAACAGGGTTCCCTCTTCCTCTCTGAACATCAGGGTTCCCTCTTCCTCTCTGAACATCAGGGTTCCCTCTTCCTCTCTGAACATCAGGGTTCCCTCTTCCTCTCTGAACATCAGGGTTCCCTCTTCCTCTGTGAACATCAGGGTTCCCTCTTCCTCTCTGAACATCAGGGTTCCCTCTTCCTCTCTGAACATCAGGGTTCCCTCTTCCTCTCTGAACAACAGGGTTCCCTCTTCCTCTCTGAACAACAGGGTTCCCTCTTCCTCTCTGAACATCAGGGTTCCCTCTTCCTCTCTGAACAACAGGGTTCCCTCTTCCTCTCTGAACATCAGGGTTCCCTCTTCCTCTCTGAACAACAGGGTTCCCTCTTCCTCTCTGAACATCAGGGTTCCCTATTCCTCTCTGAACATCAGGGTTCCCTCTTCCTCTCTGAACAACAGGGTTCCCTCTTCCTCTCTGAACATCAGGGTTCCCTCTTCCTCTCTGAACATCAGGGTTCCCTCTTCCTCTCTGAACATCAGGGTTCCCTCTTCCTCTGTGAACATCAGGGTTCCCTCTTCCTCTCTGAACATCAGGGTTCCCTCTTCCTCTCTGAACATCAGGGTTCCCTCTTCCTCTGTGAACATCAGGGTTCCCTCTTCCTCTGTGAACATCAGGGTTCCCTCTTCCTCTGTGAACATCAGGGTTCCCTCTTCCTCTCTGAACAACAGGGTTCCCTCTTCCTCTCTGAACATCAGGGTTCCCTCTTCCTCTGTGAACATCAGGGTTCCCTCTTCCTCTCTGAACATCAGGGTTCCCTCTTCCTCTCTGAACATCAGGGTTCCCTCTTCCTCTCTGAACATCAGGGTTCCCTCTTCCTCTGTGAACATCAGGGTTCCCTCTTCCTCTCTGAACATCAGGGTTCCCTCTTCCTCTCTGAACATCAGGGTTCCCTCTTCCTCTCTGAACATCAGGGTTCCCTCTTCCTCTCTGAACAACAGGGTTCCCTCTTCCTCTCTGAACATCAGGGTTCCCTCTTCCTCTGTGAACATCAGGGTTCCCTCTTCCTCTGTGAACATCAGGGTTCCCTCTTCCTCTCTGAACATCAGGGTTCCCTCTTCCTCTCTGAACATCAGGGTTCCCTCTTCCTCTCAGAGCTCCTCTACCTTCTCGATCAGCCATTTTGTTCACACAAACATCTTACTGAAGTGAGGGAGGTCTTTTATAGGATTCTCACTAATTACAATTACGATAGGAAAGTCATTGATATCAGCTTACACTAACATCATTACTGTAAGGTATACAGTACATTCCATTCAGTTACCTTTTTCAATGGGGTGATTGACTGATAACAAGTGTTAATATTTTGCAGATCAAGTGTCAATTAGTGTAGCTATGGTGTAAGTTTATGAGGAGTAAGTGTTATCCACTGTGAGAAGATTATTTTGTTTTGTAGACATGAGTTACACAAAAGATTTTTGATGTTTGTGTAGAGCATTGTAACTTCTGTTAGAGAATAGTGTGATCTGTTTTGCAAAACACTGCTTAGCATCTGCATGTTGTGTGATATCAATGATACATGGTATACTGTTGTAGAGAAATGGTTTTCTGTTTCGATGGCTGTGCTGTTGGTTTGATGAAAGGAATTTTGATTCTAAATAGTGGGTTTAGCGATTGAGAAAAACTGTAAACAGCAGCATGCAGTGTTTTAAACCGCTTTCCCTGGAGCCTGTGAAGAAACAGATCTACACTGTTTCATTATTAACCCAGTTAGCACTGAGATAGCACGCGCTGCTTCATTGCAAAGCAGTCTAATTTAACCCCGTAGTGACTTGGGGAAGAACACACATTCCGCCTATACAGCAAATGCTCTTTCCGCATCTCCATCCCTGCCTCTCTGTGTCTCTAACACTCGTGACGATGCCTAAGTAACACTCCCCCCCCCCCCCCCACCCCCCCCCCAGCCTTGATCCAGCCTTCCATCTCTCTCTGGCCTTTTCCCTTAAGCCCTCTTGAGTATGAGTGCCTGTGTGATGGACTCCCCCCTAAGCGGAGGCAGATTTTATTCAGGCTATTTTCAAAACCACTGCCTGCGCTTTAGCCAAGTAGACATTTTTTTAATGACTCCCCTAACCCGACGCCTTCCACCACCGCCGACACGAGAGACATTATGCCTCAGATGAGACGCGGTTGAGTCTCACGCGCTTTATTTTTGTATTCCCACTCCCATCCCCTCTCCGGCCCACAGGTAGACTCCAATCCTTTCCATTCCTCTCTTTCATTTAACATCTATCTGTCCACCTCTTCTTTTAGATCATCCCCCTCCCTCTCATCTCCATGCAGCATGTTGTCAATTTAAGCTCATTTTCTGCACTTTTAAACCTGTATTAAACTCCACCCTGCATAATTAACACTCACCATGTGTCATTTCACTTCATTTCCATCTAATCCCCTCGCCAGCGTCGCACTGTTCATCTCTCTCTGGCAGCGGCCGGGCAACTTGTTCAAATAAAAACCCCTCTGAGTTTGTCCCGTGGGAATGAGCGCAGGCCGATATGAACTCGGTTAGAATGAAACATGTGGACGCCTCGCCTGTGAAGTCGTGTTCAAATATCGATCTGCTCTCTCCATGGCACACTTATGGCCAGCTCAACGGGGAGCGCCTACTTAGTGAGACATGGAACATTGAGCTCAAGCGCCCATGTTGTTTCCTCGCCGCCCGCTCCAATGGCTTTACCTGCGAACAAAGGACCGACCCGTGGCACGCTCTATTTTCATCCCATGTGTGCTTTTATCAGCGACCCCCGGGTGCTTTCTGGAGCCTTTTCATGAACCGAATGAGCTTGGAACCTCTCTTGGTCAGCTCACCCACCCCCCTTTCCATCTACCTCTCTTTCTATTCCCACTCCATCACAGGTGGAAATGATGTATGACTCGTGTTGCCAGCTGCTCGACTGTGTGAGCTGCACGCTGATAATGACTAAGTCTGGCCTATACTTTGCCAGCATCCTAGCCTCTTTGTCACTCTCCTCCTGAGCGCTACCCGTGTGTGACAAGTGTGCATGAGCGAGAGTGAGGCTGGAGCGTGTGTGTGTGTGTGTGTGTGTATGTGTGCGTGTGTGTGTGTGTGTGTGTGTGTGTGTGGTTATGTAAGAGAGAGACTATGGCAGGAAGTGCTGCGCCGGCGTAGGCGTTCCCCCGATTCGATATACAATGGGACAGATCAATAGAAACAGCGGTCTTGTAAATAACTTTCCTAATGTGCCGTCTTCTCATTAGCAACATTCCTGTTTATGTGCGAGTCGTCTCCGCCTAAGCCTTCTGCTGCTGTCGGTCCCAGATGGTAGGCATGGTAGTCACACAACATAAACTGGCATTTAGTGTTGATTCATTGGCACATGCTGTCCCTTTCCACTGGGCAGACCCCTGCAGGGGCCAAGGGGGCGTTGGCATAGTGATTGTGTGACGTATTACTGTCATGTGAACTATGTGATCAATTGCTCACATTGAGACAAAATATGTTTCCTTTTGTTGGACAGCTACTGATCATGGAATCGTGCTGCAGGGATTTAGCCATACCAACAGCAGTAACATTGGTGTTGGGCGAAGGCCTGCTGTCTGTGTTTTCTAATTCATCACAAAGGTGTTGTATGGAGATGACGTCAGAGCTCAGGACAGGTTATTCCACACCGAACCGGAAACATCCTTTGTTCATGGAGCTTGTTTTGTGTGCACAAAGCATTGTCATGTTTAAACAGGAAATGGACAAACACACACTGTTGCCACAAAGTTGAAGCACACATCTGTGAACATTATCGGATGATAATGAAGCAACATATTCTGCTCATTTTGAAATGATTTTGTTCCAGCAGCAGTGTCAAGCATTACACAAGTTAAAGATGTTAAAAAGATACAATAAGATACAAATATAATCAAAAAAAATCCCTAGAGTATCTGAATACTACACAATATAACAACATATTGAATGAAAAGCAGTATAGTCGATTAAAAGGAGACACTTTACAAGCTATGGGGCAGAAAGTTCATTGTCGTCATCTTTGTACCTAAAACTTCATTTGAATCACCATATCCTTATTTTGTATAGAAAGTCGATGGAAGAAGTCACACGACCCTGCTTTGTAGAAATTGCATACATTATACTTCCTGTTTCGCCACTTATCTTTTGGCGGGAAACCTACCCGGATGATGTAACATGTTTTCTAATATAGGAAGTGTAATAATATACTCTCTATAGGCTTTATGTTTTGTCCAAAACATGTTAAAGTTCAAATGACATGTATTAGTAAGTCTGTTATGAATTGCAAAATATCTTAGTGGCATTCAAATGATTTGCACTTCAGTTTGCATCAAAGAGAAGGATGTGTTTCACGAACTGAAAGCCACTCATCCAATGATATGAATGAAGGAATTTGATAGTGACTTGAAGAGAGAATAATACATGAAAGGTAAGAACATATGCACAGAGAGTAATAAGGACAAATTATCTTAAGGATGTCAGAGGAGGTGAATAATGAGTAAAACAACGAGCAGCACTATTCTATACAATAAGTAGACATTAGTCTGTAAGTGAAGTGAATCCCGCCGTTACTACATTACACTTCAGGCGCTGTGAAGCACGCTGGGTAGCATCCTGTGTAACAACTTGGGTCAATGAGAGAGGCGGGAAAAGGAGGAGGAGGAAGCAGTTGGTCACCAGGCGGTAAATGAAGTAAAGCACAGAAGAAGAAGTGGGTAAAGAGCATCCCGGAGAGCAGCGTATGGTAACGGCCCTTTAGAGCCATGAGGCCAGCAGTGAGCCTCATGTCACTCTCACTGCTTGCAATAATAATTAATAATTCCTTACATTTATTATAGCGCTTTATCAATGACTGAAAGCGCTTTACATATACACACATTACACATATATCATACATGCAATGGTCAGATACTGTGGACAATACCCACAATGTGTGCAGAGATGCTGCGGCGCTAGCTAGCAGCTAACCAGCGAGCATATTTAACAATGAAAAACAAATCCCATTCAAATATCAGTGGTGTATTTGTGCTGTTATGTCATCTCTATTGAGAAAAAAAGAAATCTCTATTACAGCCCCAATAAACAAATGTAATTCATGTAGTATTTTTTAAAGAGGAGCATTTCTCTCCGACAATAAAACCGCATTTAATAAAGACCAATCAGGTAAACACGGAGATCATAGCAGGGAAACAGCATTATTATAGTGGGCAGCTTATTAAAGGACGGCTATTAGGTTCACTGGGGTTTCTTCTTGATCTAGAGGGAATGTGTGCTAATCCCCTCAAATCCATCTGGGCCGTTTGTATTTCTACAACGTTGTCCATGCAAATATACTCGTATTACCGCAGCAACGACATGCTGGTTCTCGGTTTGATAACTGTTATTTCACTTGTGATGTGACAGGGTTACTGGTTTTCTGACTGATATGTACAGCCATGGTGCTACATGTTTAATATGTCATCAAGAAAGCCTTTCACCTTATCCTGTTTGGTATGAAATACTTATCTCACAGATGGATGTCCTTATTGCCACGGTGACCCTTTGTCCCATCAGTGGGAATCCACAGTGTTGTTCAGTACGTGTTGGTAATCGCAAGGTGCCTTACAGTATGCAGGGCATTTTAAAACCCAAAGGCTGTGGTTTACTTTCCCTGTGATATTTTTCAAAGTGGTCATTTAACTGTTAACCTTTATACGAAAAACACTCAATAAGGTGATTATAGTTGTATGACTAGTGACCTCTAAGGCTCCGCGTTGTTGGACAGGTGCAGAAGCGGTCTCCACTGGTGTCGAGGAGGCTGTGTGTGAGCAGCAGCTTTCACACTGGGAGGAGGTCACCTGATTGTTAGCAGCACTTAGAGCCCACAGCTGCTGAAGGAGTGCAATCCAAGCAGGGGAAAGAAGAGTCGGCAAGTGTAATGTGTTTTCGGTAATGGGTACGTTGTGTAATGTGAGTTAAATGTGAACACATAAGTGAAACATGAGTCAAATGTGATTCAAACACATGAGTAAAAGCACGAGTATAAACATCATTCAAATGGAAAAGGTGAGGTAACACGTGAATGTGTGTAAGATCTGAGTAACACAGGAAAAGTGAGAGTAAAACGTAATCAATATGTGAGTAACATGTGAGTACAAATGAGTATAACATGTTAAAGACGTGTATATGTGAGTAACACCTAGGTTAATATGAGAAAAACATGACAAACATTTGTGTAACACGTGAAACGCATAATTAATGCATGAATAAAACAAAAGCAAGGCATTAGTAAAACACAAAAAAACATCATTTCCACATGAATAAAACAAGAGTAAAACGTTCTAAAAAACAAACAACCTAGATATGAAGTAAAGATTAGTAGAGAAGGTTTAAAGAGTAAACACATGTGTAGACATGAGTAAAAGTATCAGGTAAAACATGAATACATGGTGAGGTTACATGAAAAACACGAGTAACACGAGAGGAAACATATACGTAAAACATGTGAAAAACGTTTAATATGTGAGTCTCAAGTCAAATACAAGGTAACACGTGTCGCACATGATTAAAACATGTGAAAAGAACCTGTGGCATAAATGAGCTACACATAAGTAAAGAAAGAATACAATGTAAGTAAAACGTCAGCGCAACTTAATCATGGCTAAAAGTCAAACGCGATTAAATTAGATGTTATTAAGGGGTTGAAATAACACGAGTAAGTTAAACGTTAGTAAGCTGTGAGTAAAACAAGTGTGAACCAAATAATGCAAGTCATAACTCAGGTGAAACATCAATAAAACATCAGTGGAACACAAGGAAAACAAGCCTTTATATAGAAGCTGTATTGATTGGACCAGAGGCCGATCTGTTCCCGCAGATCCTGTGCAGACAAGCCTTCAGGGAATCATCGCGCAGACGTTGACACTGAATACCTCGGCTGCTGTTTGCATCCTGTTTCCTTGTTTAACCGTGACAATGATTGTTCCCTGACCTTCACCCAGCAGCTCCAATCGGTTCTGCTGCCACCACAGAGAACATTAGTATTGACTCCCCCGTGTGTTCCAATGCATCCCGGTGTCACATCCTCGGCAACCTGGGGGCAGTTAACACTCGACACGTTTTGCTGTTTCCAATATTTAAGACTCAATGTAAGAAAACATCAAAATAAGGAATTCAACGTTTTTCACAATTTTAAAATGCCTACGGGGGAAACAAATGTCCAAGTAAATTGAATGAATAGAGCAAAAAATTATAATAAATATATGGTAACTTATTTGTATGTGTTAGAGAGATTGGAATGGCATCAGAGGAAAGCAACATTAGCATGATAACATTCCAAGTATAGGAAATATGATACAATTAAATAATTCTAATCCTAATCTTGTTATGTGCCTGAGAAGTTGCCATGGCATGGGGCAGACACAAGTTTTTTTCCAGTATGATTGAAATTCTGCGTCTTTGGTACAGTTGACAGATCAGGAAAAAGGAAATATGTGTTCTGAAAGACGCTGACAAATGTTAACAGTGTGAAAGGAAACTGCTGGGGAAATAGAGAAGCACTTCACCAACATTCAAACCTGTCCAGAAACAATTATTTCCAAAATTCATGTCATCAATGTCATCTTCAATTATTTGAAAAAGAAAAGTCAAACAAGGGGAAATGAAAGAAAGCTGCATTCTCGCTGGACTTTTTTTCTCTGCTTGCCACATCTACACCAGGTCTCACATCTCACGTCTTTTTATTTTTAATTATTTTAATTATGTATTTATTTGTATTATTAATGTATTATACACATTTACATAAATCAATTATTGACCTTCAGATTTTCTGTTCTGTATTTCTTTATACTGTATATAATTATGGTAATGGGAGTAAAGCTATTTAGAATATGAAAATGTGTCAAATGACCTGTTTGTCCTCAGGTAGATAACTTGTTAGAGTTAAAAAAAACCTGTGTGCTTTAAAAAAAAAAATGTATCAAGACTTGAAAAAGACGACAATCAAACACCCCGCGTGATAACCGCCGCCGCTATGATGTGTGAACCGTTATCCCGTTTCTCAAAGTGAAATAACCTCACATGTGGTGTCGCTGTGATGTTGTCAGATGTACAGCTGACGGTGTGCCAGCCTCAGATACTGCTCTGCCGAAGTGCTGGCTATCTTTTATTCTGTCAGCCCAATTTGTTTGTGCGAGGTTTTTCACCGCTCGCATTTACAGGTCTATCTGATTCCCTTAGCTTTAGCTGCACCGATAACAGCTCTGTTTGAATGCGCCTGTCTGTTCTGTCTGTGCGTGCCAAATAGTGATATCTCACCCTTTCCCTCGCTCAATTTCTATCTTTCCTCCCACACTTAGTCTTGTCAGTGCAGCTGGTGGACTATAGGTGTGTCAGATTGAAATAAAGTGCTCGGTGAAATTAGGTACATTGTATGCAGCGATGCACAGATGTACTCCATATTTTCCTCAGATAAATGCATCGGGTGAATCATAAAAGACGTGTAGCATACTGTACTGTGTGTCTCAGTGTACTGTAAACTGCAGCGCCAGCACTGTGAGCATGTGCTGCTTTAATGTGCCCGCACTAAAAGTAAAATCTGCATGTTTAAATATGGCGGCAGCGCACATGAAAGAGCCCTTTACTTTGATTAATTCTTGTTCGCTGGTCGGAGGAATGGACTAAAAAAAGCAGTTAGCTCATGTCATGGAGTTCAAATGTTCAAATGTTTTCAAAGGCATAGAGAGAGCAGCTTTGCTTACCTGTCATCTTTGCTTCACTTTAATCTCCTTCTGTTTTTATTAAATCCTTTTAATTAAGTTATTTTTTTACAGCAGGTTTTTCTGGCCATATTTACCAGTCTTTTAATAACACCACAATGTGAAGGCGTTCAAGCGTTGCCTTTTCTCTTTTCTTTTATCTCCCTCCTTCATCCTCTGTTCTGTTCAATTAAATGCCTTGTTATCTGAAAATTGCAAATATTGGCTCAGCGCAGGTAGGGGAACAGCAATGTGGAAACAGTTTAAAAGACAACAAATAAATGATTAATGTTTACATAAAGTATATCGAAGCTACTGAACACGGCTAATATGTTCCGTCGTGTTTATCTCACAGGCATGTGGTCCTTCTCTGTTTCTGAACTGGCCATCCCGGGCGCTGAGATCGGACGCATCTCGGCAACGGACGCCGACCTCGGTGAGAACGCCAAGCTGGAGTACACCATCCTGGAGGGGGAGACGGGGGAGACGTTCAACATCACCGGAATGAACCAAGAGGCGGTCATCACGCTCAACAAGGTGAGACGACAGAGAACAGGAGAGAAGGGTCATGTACAGAAAGGTTTTTAAAGGTCAAAGTAAAAAAAGGTGGAGGAGTGAAGAAGAAGAAGAGCAGATGATGATGAGGAGGGGAGGTGATGAGGGCAGAGGAATTGTGCTCTGCCTGTGAGTCAAAGCATAGCAAACAAAACATGTTGTCTAAGCCCATTAACCTGGAATTACCCGGATATACACAAAGACACCGGATAAGCCAATAAGATCGGAAATGATCCGCCCCCTCAGGAGTCTCTTTAGTGAGGATTTTTAAACAGGTGATTTATATTCATCTCACCTTTTCTCTTTTTCCGACTCCCGTCAGATGAGAGCGGTTTGATGGTTTTCTGACAAACTGATTTCCCGCTCGATTCACTGTTAACCAGCCTCCTCCTTTTTATCAATATTTCCGTCTGTACAGTGGACATAATGAAGCGTCTTCCCGAACTCAATCCAAGCATACCCAGATGCAAATGTTTGCGGCAGCTTAGTTGGGTGTGGTTTGAAGCGAGAGTGTTTGGACCAGCCGAGATGACTGCTTTCCTTATTCAGAAGGTTTCCCCCCTGCGGAGCGTTTGCATGCACTGAAGGATGAAGGAGACGCTGCCTTCCCACCTTGAGTTCAAATGGCTAATAGTTCCCTTTAGTGTAATAGTATTTCAATTTCAAACGTTCCCTAAGCTGCCTGTCGTCTCCAATAATCACATTCATCTGAAGATGTGTGTGCACAGTGGGGAGGTGAATGGGGGGGGGGCTGACACCCACTCATTACCAGTATGACTACTAAGAGTTCATACCTGTCTGTCTACCGAGAACGCCCTCACTTGTAATGTCGACGTAATGGGGAGAGGGGCCCAGTGTGTGGGAGGCATGTCTGAGATATGATGCTTTCATTTCTAATGAGCCTTACCCAAGTGACTCACACACTTCAATGAAAAAGACATGTGTGTGTCTATTAATGCTGTCGGAAACGTCTTCCATCAATGGATGTCAGTCGGTAAGTGCTTAAACAGTATGCGCTAGTCACATGAGCTACACAGGCTGTTATATGCATTATAATGCAAGAGTAGAGGTCGCAAGAGTTGATGCACTTGTTTGCTTGTCAGAACATGTTGGTGTGTTGGAACTATATGAATATTTGATGTCAATATTATCATGTAAGTAACTATTTTATCCCAATAATCATCAAAAATATGGTTTACTTTTTTAAATGTAATTAAAATATGCAAGAAACAATTGCTTTTCCGTGGGTTCCCGGATGTATAATCTGAATATTTTGGCCTTTGAGATGAATCTTCTTGACTTTATTAAGGAATGAAGCTGTTGGCAAATGCAATTAGGGCAACAAGCAGGCTAATTTAGGAAGTATTTTTCACAAAAAGAAAGACGTGAAACTAACACATCTCAAATATCTGTCATTTTGCCAACATCTTATAAGACAGAATTGTGTGATACCAGAAATAAAAGATTTAAAAAAGGACATAACAATAGTGAGTGAGGGAGGTAGGGATGAAGGGGTTAATGGGTGGAGGCGTGAAGCGATGTGTGTGAGGATGAAGAGATGAGGGAATGTAGGAATGAGGGGTGTTGGGTATGAAGGGATGTTTGAGAGGATGAAGGGGTGAGGGTAGGCACATTCAAATAAAGGGTTGTGTTTTTTCTATTTCTGGTTTTTGTCCAACTCAGAGTCCGAAACGTTACCAAATTGGATATACAGTATAATAAACTGGCAAATCCTTGCATTTGAGACACTTGCATCACATTTCTCCTTCATGTCCGTGGCTCAGTCAGTAGGGGCTTGGACTGGGAGCCGTAGGGTCGCCGGTTCAAGTCCCCGAACAGACCTAAATATGGAGTGTGGACTGCTACTTGGAGAGGTCCCAGTTCACCTCCTGTGCCCTTGAGCAACAACCTTATCCACCCTCACAGGACAACCCGAGCAAGGCCTCTTAAAGGTGCCCAGAACCAGGTTAAAAACTAAGGGGGACTGTGCTTTTGAGGCGGTGGCCCCAAGGCTTTGGAATGAACTCCCCCAGAAACTGAGAGCCTCTGTCTCAGTGGAGATTTTGAAAGGGCAGCTAAAGACTTCCGACAGGCTTTTGGGGCGTCGGAGGAGGAGGTGAGTTTGTAGCTGTTTTTCATTGGTGTTTTATCCTATCTTTTACTTGCTGTGGTTTTATGCCTTTTATTCTACATTTTATAGTTGTATTTTGTATTGTGTATTGTGTACTGTATGTAAAGCACTTTGTACATTCGTGTTGAGAAGGGTGCTGTATAAATAAAGTTTTACTTACTTACTTACAAATGTTCTTTGAGGTATTTATAAAAATAACAGCTACTCTTTCATTTAAAAATTCAGAATCTATCAATTCAAATTTTGCTCATTAAAAAGGTAAAACCATGTACTAAAAAGTCCCTTTGTGTCTGGAGGCTTCAAATTGCAAACTCACATTGAATATTGGATTGTGATTATTCAGATTCAAGGTGATTTCAGAAAAAGAAATGTCCTACAGTAACATCTGAGGGCATTAACAAAAGGCAAAAACACCTTGAGTGTTGAGAAGACTTGAAAGGTCCCCTATTCTCTCTTTTTTTTAAAAATATATTATAGGTCACAGATATATACAAAACATGTCTCTAAAGTGTTTTGCTTGAAATACCAAACCGATCATAAATTGTAGCATGCCATAAACCCCTCTGTTTCAGCCCCGTTTCAGAAGTGCTGATTCTGTGTCCGTAGCTTTAAATGCAAACGAGCTCCTGCTGGCCACGCCCCTCTGAGAGATGATTGGTTTAAAAAAACAGAATGGTGCTCTAGGAAGGGTTCTATTTCGTATATGGCTTCGCCCTCTAAGGCTATCGCTATTGGGTAATCCCCTGCGCACCCGTGCCACACTGAAACACTTGTAGTCCACGCACCCCCGCAAGGTGGGCCCCACCCTCGAGCTCCCTTCCGGTATAAATAAGAAGGAGGCCCGACAATCTGCTCCCTCTTTTCTTCAGCACCCTGTTACTGAAGCACAAGAGACACTTCAATTGCAGAGTAAACATGAGTAACAATTGTGTGAGAGATTGTCCCTCATGTGGCTCTGGGTTCATAATTATGACGAGCACACAGTATGCGAATCCTGCCTGGGGTCAGAGCACGCGTACGCGGCTCTAAACCAGCAGGTAGCATGCACACACTGCGCCCGTCTCCCCTCGGGCGACAGGAAGCGGAGAGCGGACGCTCTCGCTGCTGCGGCCGAGGAGGACCATTGGCCCGTCCAGGCTTACGAGCCCGCGGACGGGGGCCGAGTGTCTCTGGGGCCGAGTGTCCCTGGGGCCGAGTGTCCCTGGGGCCGAGTGCCGGGCAGGAGTCCGACAACTCTTACCCCGCCTCCCTCCACGGTTCACCGTTCGGTTCTCCCCTCCCTCCGACGGGGGAGACAGAGTCGGAGCAGGGTGCCAGCTTGGCGGCCGAACATGCTTTCCCCCTCTCCGTCACCACAGCGCTACCGGTGATAGGTGGCATCCTAGGGGAACTGCCGGAGATCATACGGCCGCCTGCAGAGATCTCCCCCTTCCCCTAGCTCAGGAGAGGTGTGCTCTGGACGACATGACCGGAGTTTTTTCGTGGGTGCAGACGGTCAGGAGTGACCCGATCTGGCCACGCTTCCCGGCCATCAGGAGGTTCCAGGAGGGGGCGGCGGCGAACCCGAGGACCCTGAAGGCTCCGGTGGCCACATTTGTTCCCCTCACCAAGGTGGAGGGGTTCACAGATGCTGGTTTCCCAGCCACCCCTTCTCTGGAGCCGAGCCTGACGGCGTTTTTTGGGGTACGACAGGCCAACATAATCGCCGGACGGCACCCTACGTTGAGCGCCCCCAGAGACGTCGGCGAATAACATCGCGCTGCTCTCCAACTCGGTGGTGACTCTGGTAGAGCGGTCCACCACCGAGGCAGAGGAAATCAGCAAGGTGGACAGCAAGGCGGACAGCAAAGGGGACAGCAAGGCGGACAGCACGGCGCTCACTCTGTGCGCGTCCGTCGCTGTCTCCCAGGCGAGGATTTCCGCGTGGGTGACACAGATTCAGCACCACCTCTGGCTGCAGCAGGTGTCTGTTACGGAGACGGCCAGAAAAGGGCTACTGGACGCTCTAATCAGCCCGGACGACTGTTAGCCCGCCTATGGCAGTTCCACGCCATGGTGGAGTCCATGAAGACGGCCGCAGAACAGGCGGACGAGCAGCCCTTTCGTCTCACGGGCACGGCGGCGAGGGCAGTGGCGTGTCTCGTCACCATGACGACCATTACAGCACACCACAGAGAAGCCAGACCGGAGGAATGAGACCCATCCTTGATCTGTCAGTATTCCAGGCTGAGCGCCCCCCAGCGGCAGCGGGCGCAGTATCCGCCACGGCGTCAGGGCTCGCTGCAGAAGCCTGCTGGTTTTAACCTGTCGGTTAATAAACTGCAGAGCTCGCTAATTAAGCCGGCTGCCACTAATCTGTTGATTAGTAGACAGCAGGGCTCGCTGCAGAAGCCTGCCGGTTTTAACCTCGGTTAATAACCTGCAGAGCTCGCGGCATTCCTCTGTCCGAGATACGCCTCCTACACACGGTCAATAATAAAAGCCATAATAAATGTGGACAGCACTGAACACACCTCCATTCATCCCCTGAGTGTGTACACGCCTCACGATGAGAGCCGGAGTGAAACGCAGCGTGTGGAGGCTCCCTAGCGTGGCTCGTCGCCATGACGACCACAGAACATCTCGAGCATGTGCGCCCGCTCTCAGAGTGTTTCTCAGAGTGAGCGCGTGTGTCTGATGGACAGATGGATGAGCAGGCTGATCAGCAGAGAGTACACCCTGCAGTTCGCCTCCCCCCCCCAGTTCAATGGGATACAGGAAACACTCCTGTCATCCCAGGAACAGTGTCTTGCGCTCCATTCAGAGCTGCTGGAACTCCTGTTGAAAGAGGCTATTTCCAGGGTTCCTCAAAGGGAGGAAAATCAGGGGTTTTTACTCCCGTTATCTTTCTAATCCCGAAAAAGACTGGGGAAATGAGACATCCTCGATCTGTCAGTATTCCACATGCTGACGATCAAACAGGTGCTGGAATGTGTTCACCAGGACGACTGGTTCACTTCCACCTGAAGGATGCATACTTCCACCTGAAGGTTGCACACTTCCACGTACCCCTCATCCCGAAACACAGGAAATTCCTGCGTTTTCTCATTTCAGGGAATATCAGACCAGACAATCGTCTGCCGTTCGAATATTTCCTGGCTCCTCGCATTTTTGTGTAGAGAAGGCTGGATCCACTACACAGAGGAGGGATGAGAGTGTGGTTTCCTCTGGACGACCTGCTATTTGCTGGCTCGCTCCAGGGAGGAAGTCGCTTTACAGACGGTACATCTCGTATCGCATCTGTCAAAGCCTGGGTCTCATAATAAATTGGAAGAAGAGCTGTCCTCTTCCCTCTCAGACAAATGTTTATCTGGAAGTGGAATTAAACTCAGCCAGCAGAGCGCAGCTCTCGCGGCAGCGAGTGGAGGAACTGACAGCTCTCCTCCGGCATGTCACAACCCACACAACCCTCTCCGTGACGCAGCTGCTCGCCGTTGGCGTCAGCTGGTCACGTGGTGATCCCCTTGGGTCTCTTCCAACAGGGGGACACTCCAGAGGTGGTTCATTCGCTGCAGAAGCCTGCTGTTTTTAACCTATTGGTTTATAAACTGCAGAGCTCGCGGCATTCCTCTGTCCCAGATATGCCTCCTACACACGGTCATAATAAATCCACGAGCACCGTTATAACGCCTCGTGTGGACAGCATGCACACACCACTACTCCCCTGGGCGTGTACGCGCCTCATGATGAGAGACGGAGTGAAACGCAGCGTGTGGAGGCTCCCTCGCAGCCCTTTCGCCTCACGGGCAGCGGCGGTTAGAAGTGTTTCAGTGGTGCGCAGGGGATTACCCAATAGCGATAGCCTTAGAGGGCGAAGCCATATACGAAATAGAACCCTTCCTAGAGCACCATTCTGTTTTTTTAAACCAATCATCTCTCAGAGGGGCGTGGCCAGCAGGAGCTCGTTTGCATTTAAAGCTACGGACATAGCCTCGCAGAGCGCAGCAGCCGTTTTATGCGAGGAGTACGGAGACTCAGATCTGTGTCACGCGCACTGGCGCCTCAGTGGGATTTGGCTTTGGTGCTACGCGCACTAAGCAAAGCCCCATTTGAACCTGATCAGGTTCCCCTTAAACTGTTGTCAGCCAAAGTAGTATTACTTTTGGCTCTATCAGCGAAAAGGGTGAGTGATTTGTCTGCTCTCTCGGTGGCTCCGCCATGCCTCCGGCAGTTCAGCTGTTTTACGCCCTAACCCGGCTTCATGCCTAAGGTCATCACAAGCTCTTTTAGGTCAAGAGTGATCACCTTGGATGGCCTCTTTCCGCCTCCTCACAGGTCGGAGGAAGAAGCCGCGTCTCATCTCCTCTGTCCTGTGCGCGCGCTGTCCTGCTATGTGGCGCGCACGGCTGCCTTGCGCCATTCTCAGTGCCTGTTTGTGCACTATAGAGAGCGCTCGATCGGGCAGCCTCTGTCTGCACAACGGCTGTCACACTGGCTGTGTGAGGCTGTGTCGCAGGCATATGTCTCCTCTGGGGTGGAGCCCCCGGAGAACATCAATGCGCACTCCACCAGAGGAATTTCCTCCTCCACGGCTTTGCACGGAGGAATGTCAGTGGAAGACATTTGCACTGCTGCATCTTGGTCTTCGCCCTGTTCATTTATTCAATTGTATTTGAGGGATGTCTCCCATTCCTCTCTGACACACCCTGTACGGAGTGTCTTGTCAGAGTGAGTGACGTCAGGGATCCAGCTGTGCGCTCTCCTGCCTGTCTGCACGCAGAGAGCTGCTGTTCCCCCTCTTGTTGTCACTGGGCAAAGTATGACCTTCGTCTCTACTTTCTCACAGCGGCAGGTATGTATTGTTCCCAGCCTTCGTCCCCTCGTGGAAAATATTAATGTTATGCTATATTCCAGGGACTGTGATGCTCTACTCGCATGGCGCAATAGGCATGTGTTATTATTTGAGTAGGTGTGCTTTTTAGTACCGGGCGGACCCAGTGGGGCGCAGTCTACATCTTGCTTCGCCCTTAACCCAATAGCGATAGCTATATAACTGAAGTTACCACTGTAACTCCAGATTCTATGAGTATAGGCGTAGCCCTCTAAGTTCTGGGCCCCACTTGCTCCACGAATAGCTGAAGAAAAGTTGTTTGTGTGGGAGCAGATTGTCGGGCCACCTTGCGGGTGGGCGTGGACTACAAGTGTTTCAGTGCTGCGCGGGTGCCTTAGAGGGCTGCGCCAATACTCATAGAAACTGGAGTTACAGTAGGTAACTTCAGATTCAGGTTATAAGGTGGCGGGTGTTACCTTGGTTGGTTATTGGCTAATGGTTGCACAACCTAAACAAACATTGTGACATTATAAAGTGGCTAACATCTGACAGGTTTTGATATAAATGGATCAGGACAAAAAGAGAGGGAATCTTATTTCATGAAACTTTCTGAATCACAGAGGGGCCACTTTTTATGTATAAAAGACATGAAAAAGTGGATATTGCATAATAGGTGACCTTTAAAACTCAATAGTTGATCAACTTAAGATTTTTTCATCACCAAATTATCAAAATCACCTTTCTATTGAATTGATAGTCAGTCATAGTGTCTTATAGACATCGCACAATATTGCACAATACTGCGACTTCATTTGCCTAATCCTCCCTCAGGGACTTATTCCAGTGTGAACACGATCTGCTCTTTAGTTCATGAGAACTAAAGAGTTCTGATGAACTAAGTACTGGGAACTAAAAGTACTACGGCAAAGTACTTGTTGTGAAAGCGTCTATTGTTTCAGAGAATAGAGCAAATCTGCAGAAAGAAATAACAGTGATTTGGCAACATTTCCATTTGTATTCAGAAGACCATATACTAAAGCTATGATTTCGGGGTCTTTTTACTGGTGAGCGTCTTCGTGAGGAAATATTTGTGTGAGTCGGGTAGCTCTGCATATAGAGAGAGTGTTTGAATTCATCACGGTGTCAGTTCTCAGCCTTGGGTTTGTAGGATTCGTTAAAAACAATCTGCACCTGGAGGTGGTGTGTAAAGCAGAAATCCCAATCCTTTGAAGAGAAGAAGCAGAGAAGGCAGGGAAAGGACTGGATATGGTGAGAGATGCAAGGAGAAAGAAATAGAAGGAAAGGGACCCAAGAAAGAGGAGAAAAGAGAAGGGATGGAGAAGATGGAAGCACTGAGGGAGGAGAGTTCAAATGAGGTCCCGCAGAGCCAGTGACAGCCGAGAGTGCAACAAGAGAGTAAGAGTATTGAAGGAACCAGAATGAGAAAGAGAGGTGCAGAGACAGCAAGAGCTGCGAAATCAGTGACAGCCTTAGATAGAAATTAGCACAGCGAGAGACTGAGAGGCACAGAGAGGTAGAAATACCCATCTACTAAGAAAAGCAGGTGAATAAATAAACATAAAAATGAGAGCTCAAATGAAGAGACACTTGGAGGGATGCAGCATGGCAACAACAAGACGGAGCCAAGATCTTAGCGCGGGGTGGTAAGAGAGAGAAGAAAAAAAGAACATGCTGTGTCGATCAATTCAACATGCGCTGGGAGACCGGCAGAAAATGACATGTAAACAAATACAGTAAACACCTCCAACCCACAGTACTCCTCCCACTGGATTCATCCACAGCGATCTCAGAGACTGAAACACATTCTTCAATTCGTTTTTCAAAATGGAATCCTTCATGCGTTTTTGTGTTGTTTTAATCCCTCCACAAAAGCTCCAAGACAGGCAGAGACATAGACTAGAACAGCTATGCTATAGGTACAATGTTAATTAATGCTGATGACTCATATGTTACATGTGGATACATAATAAATGCATGAAAGCTTAGTGGAACATATACCGAGTCATTTACAGATGTTACGGTGTGTGAAGCAGGCAGGACCCAAATGCAGAATAAATAGAAAATTCCTTTATTTCAAGGATAGGTGATAAACAAAGACAAAACAGAACACTCACCGACGAACTAGTCATGACACAAGACGAACCGACAAAGACAGACAGAAAAACCAGAACTTAAATACACACAAGACTAATCACACAAACAAGACACAGGTGAGGAGGGAGGAGAAAACACAGGGGCCACAGGTGAACACAATCGGGTAATCAGACACACCAGGGAAACTAACGACAGGGAACCACAGACAGATCTAAACAAGACAAAACACAACGCAGACAGAAAACCACAGACAGATATAGACAAGACAAAACACCATAAAGACAGATCGTGACAACAGATACGTTAAGGCAGATGTAGCATAAGGAGTATTAGCATTTTAAGTAAAATAGATTGTGCAACACGGGACTCTTTAACCACAGAAAACAAATCTTGAATAGTTTAGTTTTAAAGGTGGGGTAGGTAAGTTTGAGAAACCGGCTCGAGATACACTTTTTGTTATATTCCATGGAATACTCTTAACATCCCGATAGCAATGAATATCTTAAGGGCTTTGACAAAAAATCCATAACAACATTTCATCTGTGGAAGCCGTGGTACTGTAAAAAGCATGACCAATCATTTTAGCCGGCCTGGCTAAAATAACTGGATGGCCCACCTGCCTGTCAGCCTTCCATCTGTGCACAAACTTCTCTCGTGCCCTATTGGTCATGTGCGTGTTTGTGTGTGTTGGAGGAGGGGCTCTCCAAAATTACCTAAACAAGACAAAACACAACGCAGACAGAAAACCAAAAACAGATATAGACAAGACAAAACACCATAAAGACAGATCGTGACAGAACCCTCAAGGGACGGATTCCAGACGTCCTAAAAATAAACCTAGGGCCACCAGGGTGGGTGGAGGGGGTCCGGAGGACGGGTCTGGGCTGACAACCCAGGGGCACAGCAGAGGACCAGGAAGGGATCTCGGGCGGACGGCCCGGGGGCAAAGCAGAGTTCAAAAAGGGGTTCTCGGGCGGACGGCCCGGGGGCAAGGCAGAGTTCGAGGAGGGGCGAAGACCACAGCTCTCAGGGGACCTGGCAGGAGCCAGTGTTGACCGGACATTAACCAGAGCCGGTGGGACAGGTGTCGGCAAGATTCCCCACGGAAGAGGACAAGGAGTTGGCAGGACCCCCGGCGAGACATGTAATGTCGAGGCCTCCAACGAAACAGGACATGGGGTTGGCAGGACCCCCGGCAGGAGAGCAGTCGGCGGGGACACAAGACCGGCAGGACCCCCGACAGGAGAGTTGACGGCGGGACCTCCAACGAGACAGGACAAAGGGTTGGCAGGACCCCCGGCAGGAGAGCAGTCGGCGGGGCCTCCAACGGCACAGGACACAGGACCGGCAGGACCCCCGGCAGGAGAGTTGACGGCGGGACCTCCAACGAGACAGGACAAAGGATTGGCAGGACCCCCGGCAGGAGAGTAGTCGGCGGGGCCTCCAACGAGACAGGACACAGGGTTGGCAGGACCCCCGGCAGGAGAGTAGTCGGCGGGGCCTCCAACGAGACAGGACACAGGGTTGGCAGGACCCCCGGCAGGAGAGTAGTCGGTGGGGCCTCCAACGAGACAGGACACAGGGTTGGCAGGACCCCCGGCAGGAGAGTAGTCGGCGGGGCATCCAACGGCACAGGAGATAGGATTGGCAGGACCCCCGGCAGGAGAGTTGTCGGCGGGGGGAGAGGGGACTCGAGAGGGATCAGGGGAGTGAGGGATGTAGGGCTGAACGGGTTGATGAGTGTAGCGTGAAGGGTTGTAAGGGGAAAAAGGGATGAGGGTAGTGAGGGATAAAAGGATGTAGGGATCGATCGGTTTAGGGAATTGGGTAAGGATGAGGGGATGTAGGGCTGAAGGGATTGATGGGTCGAGAGTAGAAGGGATGTGGGTGAGGATGTAGGAATGAAAGGTTGGTCTGGTGAAGGCATGAAAGAATGTGGGTGAAGATGACGGGATTGATGGGTGTAGTGGTTAAGGGATATGGTTGAGGATGAAGGGATCAAGGGAGTGAGGGTTGAAGGGGTTGATGAGTAGAGCGGGAATGGTTGTGAGGGGATGTAGGGATGAAGGGATCGATAGGTTCAGGGAATTGGGTGAGGATGAGGGGATTTAGGGCTGAAGGGATTGATGGGTGGAGAGTAGAATGGATGTGGGGGAGGATTAAGGAATGAGGCATGTAGGGATGAAAGGTTGGCCGGGTGAAGGCATAACATGATGTGGGTGAGGATGAAGGGATAAGGGGAGTGAGAAATGTAGGGCTGAAGGGGTTGATGAGTGGAGCGTGAATGGTTGTTAGGGGATGAAGGGCTTTGGGTGAGGATGAAGGGATGAGTGAGGGGTACAAGGATGTAGTGTTGAAGGGATCCATGGCTAGAAGGGTGAAGGGATACGGGTCAAGATGAAGGGATAAGAGCAGTGATGGATGGAGGGGACAAGTGATCTAGGGATGAATGGAAGAAGGGGTCAATGGGTAGAGGAATCGGGATAAAGGGATTTGGCTGAAATGTATGAGTAAAGATTACGAAGACGTTAGAATTTGAATTGGAATAGGATTAGAAGTTGTCTTAATTGTGATTTGAGGTGGGGTTGAGACACTGGCATGCTCCAGAGCCAAAGAGAAGTAATAACTTCATGACCTTCAATCACACCTTAAACTGACGGCACTTGTCCCTATAGCCTGTTTTAAATTGAAGTTGTCTGAGGTCCTTACCACCGGCTGCTCTTGCAGTAATACGTTGCACCTTTCTTACTGTCCCAAATGTGCACAATGTAGTGACTGCTTTTCGTCTTTTGTTTACTTAGTTGCGTTCTCTGTATTTTACACGTCTGTGTTATGTGTACTAATGTGTAACGTTGCTGCCTTCTTGGCCAGGTCAGCATTGTAAATGAGATTTTATCTCGATGCTTTTATCTGGTTAAATAAAGGTTGAATACAATTTAAAAAAAACTTAATGTAGCCTCCCAGTGAATCCAAGCACAACTAATGAAAAGCATGTAACATTGGAATTAAAAACTAGCAAAGCGTAACATTAGAGTTGAGTTTCCACTCCACAAACAAGCAAAACCAAAATGAATAAATACATTAAATAAATCCAATATTACATAAATAAAGAAATACAACTGCCTTTTATTTTACTTAATGCATGCATGCAATTGTTTAGGGTGTGTTAAAAATGAATATGCCCAGGCGTCCAAAGCAGGCTTTTCGAAAATGTGAAGAATCGTTTCAGGGAAAGAGATGATCCGAGTGCCCCCGGAGAAGGAAGGAATTTCTGAGCGGAAAAAATGTATGTTGCCACAGAGTTGGCCTTGACCTTGCTGGTCATCTAGCTGCTGTGTGCTGAATCTCTTTAACCGTTGATCTGAGATTGCACACAAATACACACACAGGCACTACGAGATACACAGAATGGAGACCCACACCTACACAAGCACCATTGAACCACAGAGAGAGAGATATGCTGTGGCACACATCAATATAACACACTTGACCTTGCGGCTCTGCGTTTAAACTGTAAGGAATGAAGGGAAGAGGAGCTGCTCTTTTCGAGACGAGGAAAAGGAATGCTGCGGTGCTCGTCCTCACCTCGGAACGATATGTCAGATGGGAGGTGGGAGTCTGAGCCGAGCAGGGGGGGGGGTTTAACAGCCGATTAGGAAGAAAGAGAGTCAATAGACGGAGAGCTGCGAGGAAGGAGTTAGGAGTTAGGAGTTTAAATGGAAGAATATGTGATGACAAGATGGAGGAGAAGGCAGACAGAGAGAATCAGACAGATGAAGACGTGCCTATGAGAGGGTGGGGGGGGGAGAAAAAAGGGTAAGGCGCAAGAGGGAAGCTGGGTCATTAACAGCCTGCAAGTCAGGGTGCCGAGTGAAGCTGCCTGCTGCTTATCACTGCTTATTTACTGTCAGTCCCGCCGAGACCCCCAGCAATAAAAAGATTTCTCTCCCTCTCACAGTCTCCCTCTATCTCCCCCACCATGCCCACCCCCACGTATCTCTCTGCATTTCATTATACTCTCTCTCTCTCTCTCTCTCTCTCTCTCTCTCTCTCTGTCTCACTCTTCCCCTCTGATCTCCTCACGTCCAAAGATGCACACAGAGGGAAAATGCAAACACACACGGACACGTACAGTCTCCACGCTGCATAGCTTCCTCGCCTCGTCCTCGCTCTGGTTTGTGTCTGGAGGCCATGTCAGACCGTGTGTGTTGTTTGTTTTGTGCCTCTGACTCAGGGCTGCCTTATTCCAATTCACACACACACATTTCAAAATACATACAGACAAACACATCCATAAAGATACACAAATTCAGAAAATCCGCCACATAGCAACACACACATTGACTAATCCTCCATGCATTTTAAATTGACGTCTTCCATGTAGTTGCTCTTTTTCTATGTTATTTTCTTTCTAGTGTATTTCCCCCCCCTTGTGCCCGGTCAGCTCTGTTATTTACATATTGCTAATCATGATTGTACATATTGCCACTAATAGATTTTTGATACAGCATGTGAGCAAGGCCACAGTGTAAGTAGCAGGTAATTGAAGAATTTGAATAACACTCTCCAGCTCTTAAACAGGGCTCTGCAACAGTGCCCCCTAATGGCCAGAGGCTCGAATTTATGAAAACTCATGGTGGCTGATGGCTGAGGGAAATCAATTGACTAATCAGAAGCCAATCAGCGGCTACAATGATGGGCAATTAGAAGAAAGGGAAAAGACGCACAAAGTCTGATGGACACTGACATTCAAAGAGCAAATCAGACATGTGTTGATTCAATAATAAAGGCTCAGTGTGTTTTGATTGCGAGAAGAAACTTTAAAAGCCAAGTATGACAAAGCCCCGATTCCACAACACCTCATTACACATGTGTACCAAATTTAACAGCATGAATGTAACAAAGTCGGACTCAGTAGACTCAACACAAGGCATGTCACAGCATCATTAACGGTAGTATCCCGATTCAGGAGGTTCCCTTTTGAGGTTGTTGTTTTCTTTCGGGGATGCTGCGAGCTGTGTAAGCCTGCTATTTGTGCGCCTTTCATTCCTCTTACCTGGGGGAGAAGCTCGCTCGCGCATGTCAGTTTGCGTTATTATTATTTCCATATGCTCTCACTTAAAACGGCTGGCTAATCCTCGGTCACACGCCAGCAGCGCGCGGAGGATTATCTGTGTTTGTTTTCTCACGCGGAGGAGAGATTGCGTTAATCTCCTCAGAGGGGGGAAAAAGCAGAGAGAAAGAGGAAAAGAGAGACCAATTTCTTGCTCGTAAATTGAAAAAAAACAAGGAAGACATGGGACATCTGAGAGTGAAATAAGACAAGAGACAAGTGACAGAGGGAAGGGCGTCAGAGGAAGTACAAAGTCAAAAGGGAGATTTAAAGCGTCTCTGTTCCGTCAACTCTGCCGTGGTGCTTGTTGGCAGAGATGTCCAAAGCTGCGTCTGTCATCAGACAAATGTGATGTATGATCTTGATTTAGAATGCAACAAATCGACAAAGAACTCAAGCTGTCGAGGACGGCAGGGTGCTGAGCACACACTCAGATCTGTGGCACACACACACATCTTCTCATTCTATATCATTTATTCAAAGTCAGGCAGAGGCGCCACCTCTGTGACTTGAAGCGTCCCCCTGCAGTATTGTACGTTTACTGTAATGCATGCATACATTCACACACACGCACACACACTCTTTCAATAGAGCGTGCATGCCTATGGATCGTCCTCCCTGAGAAGAGAGAGATGTATTATGTATCTCCAGTCTACCATGCAGGTTAGCTAATCAATTTCTGCTCACTGTGAAGAGGTTTTAATGGAGAAATCTGAATTTCAAAAAGGACTCCAGGAGCATTGCAGGACAGGGGAAGGTTATTGGAGAGCGTGTGGGGGGCAACATTAACACAAGATAAGAGGGTGTGCTTCTCCTCTGTGTGCAAGGCTGGCTTGATCAGGGATATTACCAAGTGGAGAAAGATAGCAAGATCAAGTCTGTTAAACACCCGTTCAAAACAGCAAGGTGTTGAATAATGATATGCAGGTCATGGATACGGAGGCTGTATCTAGTGATGTGTTGGCCTTTGACACATACAGCATATTTAGCATTTAAAAATAGTTAAAAGACATGGAGACGTCACTATAAGAGTTTGTTTAAATAGTAACTCTTTGTAGCACTGCAGAGTTATTACACCATCTCTCCTGGTCCTGTTGTACAGAGCTGTCTTGGGACACTGCGGAGTATTAGTGATTGAGAACTGAAACTGCAGAATAGCAGTAGACTACAGTAGGAGAACTACTGCCTCTACGTCAAGTGAACTCGTTGTGACCGTGGGTGGGGTTGTGTCAGGACCGAGGTCACTGTCCAACTATCAATTTAAGCCGGTGACAAAGACCCTGCTAACACGTGAGCCATCACTGGATTGTATAGAATATGTTGGAGTAAAAGTACAAAATGTACCTCTGAATTGTATTAGGGTAGAAGTACTAAGTAGCATAACATGTAAATAGTATACTCAAGTAAAGTACAAGTATCTTAAAATTGTACTTAAGTACAGTACTGGAGTATGTCCTTTTAAATACAGCAACACATCCCTCGTATCCACTGTTGCTTTTCTTGACAGCCAGATGTATGATCTGGGCTCTATAAACGGATGGAACTCATCAGTAAGACAGCGGGGGGGAGAAGCGATATGTGCCGGTGATCAGACGGTAATGAGGGGGATGGTGCATGTCAGGATGCAAACACATTTGTGCAAAGGTCCTGTTCGAGCTACCACGAGGTGTTAAGTTGCTCTTTAAGGTGTTTGTGTGCAGGTTCCAGCAAAGCACTGTGGGTAAAAACATTGGTGAGGAACATTCACATCTGTTCACGGACACGCAGCAGACAGAACGAAACATAAAAACAACAGTGGAGTCGCTGTGTGATAAGTGCTTCCTGTACGAGCCAATGAGCGGGTTTGTCAGAACTGGTCCCAACCGCACACACACAAGGAGGAAACAGATGGGTGGGGGTTTGGTGATGGAGTGTGTGAGGTGGAGAAGGAGGGGGGGACTGCTGTGATGGAGTGCTGGGTGAGGGGAGGGAGGGGGGGTGATGAGTGTGTGCTCACAGTGTAAGTGACACCTCTCCTCCTCCTCAGACATATTGTCTCTCTCTCCCTGTAATGGGGTCTCCGTTAGAGATCCCTTTCCCTCCGTCGACCTAAACCCCTCGTGAACACACACGCTCTCTCCTCCCCCAGGACAAGTCCTCTTGTTTATTTATCTTTTCTGCAGAGATATGGTCCAAATTACCCACATTTCCATGTCATTTAACTCGCCCTTTTTCTCTGCGTAATCTTTAATCAATATCCACCACTTTCTGTAACGGTGTTTACGGCTCGGAATAAGAGAAGAAATGGAAAAATGAAGATCAGAAAGGAAGTCGAGCGCCCGGTGAAAGGATTTCAATATTCCCACTGCTGTTGGAATCCTCAGAATGATTATTCCATGTTTGAATCTGACAGAGAATATTTAGCATAGCCAGGGAGCCTATTCATCCTCTGTCCAACATGGTGCTGTGTGCCAATCACACGGAGAGGATTCATATGCACACTTACTTAAGGACACACACACACACACACACACACACACACACACACACACACACACACACACACACACACACACACACACACACACACACACACACACAGGGAGGATTTCAGGACACCCGGGCTCAAAACAACCACTAGTACTTGCACACAAGCCCACACAACGACACTTCAAACAGGTATTTCTGACCCAGACCGAAACATGTTTCAAAATATAATCAACAGCCGGTGTATTTCAGGGTGGAACCTGATCAGAGGCAATCTATTCGCTTCAGAGGCGTCCCGCTGGCGGGAATGCGGAGGGGAAATCACACAGACACCTCAGACAAATAGGGTTCATAACTTCTCTGTAACTAACAATCTCTGGGGCCTTAATCCCAAATGAAATCTCTTATACCCGTGAAGATGCTCGGATACAATGGGATTTTTAACGCTTCCCAGGTACATGTCCCTATTGTTATCGTTGAGTTGCCATGGAGATTGAGACGATGTTTTAAACAAGGGTGTTCTTTATGCAGTGAATGGTTCTGTTTTCAATTTCTAAGTAGGAAAGGATATTGCGTATGGCAACTATGTATCCACAATGCCTGAATCCATTCTGTATGTTCACAAAAGCAAGTTGTACTCCCACATGAGGTCTGAAAGAACTCCTACCAACATGTTTGTAACATAGAACAAACTACTCACTACCTGCCAGGTATCCACCAACGCAATTTCAAGAGTGTTGCCAACACCACACACTGCTCAATGTAAATATCCCTAACACCCCATGCTTCCA
This sequence comes from Pseudochaenichthys georgianus, assembly GCF_902827115.2. Taxonomy (NCBI): domain Eukaryota; kingdom Metazoa; phylum Chordata; class Actinopteri; order Perciformes; family Channichthyidae; genus Pseudochaenichthys; species Pseudochaenichthys georgianus. Next base: position 13,018,702 of record NC_047519.1, on the reverse strand, counting down.
TCCATCTGTGCTGCTTCTAGATAGCACTAAACTCACACTGCTCCTCGGAATACAGCCTCTTCATTCAACACCCTGACAGTGAAGCCCAAAGCTATATATCATTTAGTCTTAGCATGTCAAGAAGATCCCGACATGTCAGCAATATCAAACCCATATCCAAACATATAGTTACTTTATTGTCGTGGCTCTCAAGAAGCCTCTCAACTCTTTGAGCATGGGGAATCTCATTTGCAATGCTGTAGCATCAGCGCCTCATGAATGTCTCTCCTACTTCACACAGACTACACATCTAAGCATCCACCCACATCAGCCTTCAAAGTAACACTTCACAATTCAAAACGCTGCACCATGCAAGGTAGCCATGGTATTATTTACTCCAGATGTTACCATTTTCTAGCCTCCGTAGCTGTTATCTGTTGCGATCATTCATTATTTTCCATCTCTCTGCTTCTGAAGTCTTCTGTAGAACATTTTGTGTGAAACTTTGAACCAAAAACGGGTAGTTTGCATTATTTGCCACAAAAAACTGTCAACAATTTCCTATTTCACAATGCCCTTCTAAACCTTACACAAGTAGATTCTTCCATATTAAAATGTTTTAACCCATCTAACTAACTCTTCTCCATGTTTCTCCCCAGCCTGTTGACTATGAGAGCCGGAGCTCCTACTCCTTCTCTGTGGAGGTTCTCAACCCCATAGTGGATCCTCGATTCTTGCGTCGAGGCCCCTTCAAGGACCGGGCCTCCATCAGAGTAGCAGTGCTGGATGCGGACGAGCCTCCGAGGTTCTCCAGAGCCAGATACCATATGGATGTTTCTGAAAACTGCCCGCCAGCCTGCACTGTGGGCCGGGTCAGCGCTGTAGACCCGGATACTGGTCTTACCAATAATATCAGGTACAGTAATAGCCATCTGTCCTCATATATTATATAACACTTCAGAACAACTTTTGTTTATGCTTGTTTTTAATATGTTTGTTAGCTTTCCTGCTATGGGTTAGCTAGCCAACTAGCTTAGCTCTTTTTGTACATGTTAAAACAACTTGAAAATGAATGAGCTTTAGAGGTGCTGGTTTATTTTGTTACCTTTATTTGTTGCCTTTTTTGTCACTGTGCTTTTTTCTTTATTTTCCTGAGAGTTAGATGAGATACGCTCAATGAAGCTATAGCCAATAGCTGGTCAGCTTAGCTTTGCACAAAGATTGTAAACTGACGGAAATAGCCAGCCCGTCTCTGTCCAAGGCTGTAGCTTCATTGAGCGTATCTCATCTAACTCTCAGGGGGGGAAAGGAAAAAGCACAGATCCCAAAGCACTCCTTTGAGTATACAAATATTAAATTCCATTTTTATCCACAACAAAGCTGCTGATTGAAAAACCAAAGACCCGTGTATTTAATGTTTTTGAGGAGAGGATTTGTGTGAAGCGAGGGATTTAGGCTGCGGCCACACGAGGACGAAAACGGCTAAACGCATAGGATTAACGCATAGGATTAACGCAAACGCAATCGCAAACAAGCTTCCGTCCACACGCAATATTCACCGGATAGTGTCTGCCCACACGAGACCGCTCTGTTTAGCTCCAACCGCTGGAGAAGCTGCAGTACATATGCAGGAGCCTGTAGGTGGCGCTGTAACTTCCTCCACAAAAGCAGCGAAGAAGCATGGTTGTCATGGTTGCCCTTCTGTTTATTCTCCGCGGTGGGGACCGAGGGAACCGGGCAGAGTTTTTCACCAGTCAACGTGTATTAAAGTTGAAATCTTCCGGACAAAATTATAAAAGTGCCGGTCAAAGGTCTTCTTTGTTATTTATTGAGCTTTAAAACAAATGAATAACGACTCTATATAATATAATAATACAATACACGGAGCCTCTCTTTTTCCTCTCTCTCTTCGGACAGCGTCAGTATCTGTCTCATGCAGCAGCTGATCCAGTAATCAGTGACCCGGCCGACAGTAAAAATAAACATATTTATAACTAGTTTAGGGAGTTTGAGAGGTAATTAAAATAGCTAAGGGTGATGATCTGACTTGAAGTGTGTGTTTTTGCTGCAGCGGGAGGAGCTGCAGGTGAGCAGAGCTGCGTGTCTCCGTCCTGTCAGATTAGACTTCACTCGCGAGAGAAAGATAAATAATCTGAATTCACGGTGCAGTTTACTTTGAGCAGCAGAGGTGGGGAGAGGCGGGGCTATTGCCTCATCATTATTGCTGTAGATGTTGCACAAACAACTGTAGCATGGTCAATAGCGTCCGGAGCACGATAGCAACTCTGCGATCCGCCATTGTTGTTGTTGTTGGTGGCGAAACACTTCAGCACTGGCGCGGGGTAAACGGAGGTGAGCAGAAGAGGTGGGGAGAGGCGGGGCTATTGCGCAATCACTATCAGTGATCAGACAATGGTCGTATAGGGCGTACACACGGAGCCGTTGGACCCCCCAGAGATTTGCGTATGCCTTTCTATCCACCTTGGGACCCGTTGTCGTTTCCTCAGTCGTTTAGTGCCGTATTCGTTCGTCCTCGTGTGGCCGAACGGTCTATATGACACTAAACAGTAACGCAAACGACCGAATTCGTCCTCGTGTGGCCGCAGCCTTAGAGTTGTTTGATTGAATTCAAACTTTGCTTTTCAACTAAAAGAAACAAATATATCCTTTATTTAACAAGGTAAAAGACTCATTGAGATTAAAATCTCTTTTCCAAGAGCGACCTGGCCAAGAAGGGCAGCATGTACAAAGTTACAACAGATAAAACACAGACATGACAGGCAGACTGTAAAACACAAATAAAATGGCACATTAGCCAGTCAATATGCGAAGTAAAACAAACTATTAAAATCATTCAAAACTGGCAAAATGTAACAGCATCAGCTCACCAAATGAATATAACCAAATGCTCACTCACTGTTCCCTTGATCTGACAGTAGCCATACGTTTTTGAGGTCCTATCCTCTCTCTTCTGTTTGCAGTAGGCTTAGTCTGGGAGGGCGAGTGGTTTGCCTGTAAAGCTGTGTCCCAATTAGCACGGGCAAAAGTGCTGAGAGTGAGCGTGTGGGTAGGAATGACAGTTGGTATATGTATAGAGATATTTAGATAATCGGTGGCACTTCAAAAGAGCTCCTATCAGATGGGTTAATCTCCCTATATTAATTATTTGGCCATTTGAAAGCAGACCTCCTTATCGCTCCCTCACACACTTGCCCTGTGTGCTTCTTTCCCTCTGCACCCCACTGCCATCTCGGCTTTCTTCTATCCGTCACTTCTTCTTTCTATCCCTCTCTCTGCCCCTTCCTCATTTAACTTTTTCTCAACACAACTATCTTTCTCCTCCCACCCTACTTTCTCTTCTTCAGGTTCTCTATTGATCCTCAGTCAGACCCAGAGGCTCTGTTTCGTATCACCCCAGACACCGGCCTCATCACCACCGCCATGGAGCTGGACCGCGAACGCGACCATTGGCACAACATTACTGTCATCGCTACGCAAAGAGGTCAGAGGTCGCTCTCACTTGACGCTAAGATATCCTTAGAGCTTGTCAATTGGATTGTTACTGTTATTTTGTGCAAAAAGTCCTCAATGAAACCTAAATTGTTCTACCACTGACACCTCACTGATGAGCATAAGGGTTTAAGAGATTTGAGGAAGTGTAAATTGTACGGAAACTGAAAAGCCCAGTATCTCCTGTGAGATGAAGTCCACTAAGCGGCTTAGCACTGGAATCATCAAGCCATGAGGGGAATGCTGTTTGGCACCACAAGTAGTTTGTTACAGCTTGCCTGAGGATCAATGGATCTATACTGTGTGATATCGAATGCTGCGATAGACCTCTTCTCATAAGGATTCAACTGGAAACAAAGAATTAAAACGACAAATTGGTCGCAACCAGTGCTTTACAGAGAACAGTAAACACCTTTCAGATAAAAGGCAAGGGCTTTCTACAAACCCAAAGGTTATGTTTCAATCAGTAAAGACACAACACATGAACAAAGGGGGACAGATTAAAGGACATTCACATGGTCTATTTATGGCACACTTCCACTGCAGCGGGGTAGCCCCGTTTAAGCGCCCCTAAGCGTCCTCGCTCAGGCCTCGGGCTGCCTCGCTGGCCGTCCGAGGCCGTGGCGCATTCCATTACAGTTTAGGACCTGGGGCAGCAACGCAGTGTAGGCGGGGCGTCGGCTTCACATTTCGAGTTGTTCTGTCGAGCTCCCGCTGGATTTTATCCTCCCCATTGAGATGTAGGAACGTCGACCGCGGTGTGCTTTTCTTTGACATTGCCATTTTTGTAGCTCCTCCGTTTACAAAAATGCTGTGTATAAAAATGCTGCAAGCTTGCTTCTAGATATATATGCGACGCTAGGGATGATCTCGCGCGCGATCTTGTGACGATTCTCTCTGACCAATCAGCAGTCGAGAGTGTAGACGTCACTAGTTCAGCCCTGGCCCTGGCCCGATAGAACCACGATTTTATGGGGCCGGAAAAAGAGGGGAAAAGTACCCGCTAGCCGGTGCTATACGCTATATGGAAAGGCCACCAAAAACTGGCCTGGCCACTTGAGGACGATTAAGGACGCTTAAACAGGACTACCCGCTGCAGTGGAAATGCGCCATTAGTAGATACTCTCGAGCTTTCAATCATGATCACGGTTAAGTTGTTTTGTCAACTGCTGTTTCCAAGATCAAGACTTTGAAACAAAGATATTCTGTGTGTTAATAAACCAACACGTTTTGGTATTGGTTCCGTTAAGTACATCAATTCAAAATGGTAAAAACCCTAGAAGCCATTTGAAGATCCCCTGGGGACATTTAGTTGTTGCCTTGACAGTAGGGAAAAGGAAGAGTGACTGACAGCATGAGAAACAAAACACCTAATGTGTTTTGTTTAAAACAAGATGGATGGCAATTTTGTATATTTGTTGTTGTCAACAAATGCAAAGAAGAGCTAAACTAACCTCTCTGAATGCTTTTTCGATTTCCATAATGTGGCACTCATTCCAAGCTCATTGTTTCCCTAAAAGGTCATGAATATATAGTTTCCTTCTTTTAAATGGCTGAATAATCTTATTTAACAGCTGGGAGTTATATAGCTTCTGGTAAACCTCACTCGAACAAGAGAAATAGTGCATTGTTGGGAAGTGTTTTCAGCCACGGAATAACTCCAGTGAGTATTAATAGAAATATGTGTCCACATGTTACAAACCCTATGAAAACACCAGATGTTTTACAGGAACACATATGACAATTACGTTGAAACTAATTGTATGTTAACGGCGGATGACTGTGTGATTGGCCTCTCGAGTGATTGGCCTCTCCGGTCGAGTGTTCTCTGCAGGGCGGGATGTTTCCCAACAATGATTGGACAGCACCATTGGCAGATCACCTTGTTACATTACCAGGTTCCTTCATAACACTGGGTTTAAAAGCGTGATACTTTTACTCCTTAATATCAGCCATTGTGTTGTTGGTCCACTCTGTTTCGTTATTCGAGCAATATGAGTCTTGCTCCTCTGTTCTGCTCTGCTCTCTTAAGGTATTTGTATTTGATGAACCTGGGCTCCTATAGTAGAAAATGAACCGAATGGGTTTTATTTCTTTAAAAAAAAGGAAATTGACGGCCATGGTGATTGGCAAGTAATGGAATCCTGGTATGCCTGAACGCCCAGTAACACTGGTAACACCCCTAAAATAGACTTCAAGATCAATGTTCCCGATATGGACATAAAACACATCAACTAATCAAAAAGGATGGCCATTTTAGAAAACAATGAATCTCTATGGTCCAAAAATACAATATATTAGACTTTGAATACACTGAGAATACTTGTCATGATGATCAATTGGATTTTGGTGTTTTGATTGGATTTGTTGACACCATCAAAATGTAGCACATCAAAAGATCAACTGGGATTATCATTGGTTGGCAATGCTACTTGTTCAGGTTCTGTCAACTCCCATTTGTGTCAGATGTTGTACCAATAACCAAATCTGAGGTTTTTGTGCAGAAGCCTGATGTGTATGATTAGAAAACACTCAGATGCTTATAAGAAAGCACTACAAATGACTGCCTTCTTCTGATAAGGGTGCCAGATCACGCAATGCTGACACATGCGGGTCACTTTTGAAGGCATCATCAAACAACCACTTTTTTTTGTTTTGTCAGGATGTCTTTTAATTAACACGAGTCTCCTGGTACATTCCAAAAGTCATTGTTGGCAGGTCCCAATCCATTATTAGGGATCCCTGTCTCAGCCCTTTGAAAACTCAATCAAAGTAGTTGGTGCAAAAGTGTGAATATTGATGGAGAATGCTGACCGATGTGTTCAAGGAGAGGAAGTTGTTTTCCTGCCAAGTCTTGCTCTGGACAGACTTAATCTCTACTTAAATCTACTCAGGTCTCCTCGTGGGGGCGTTGTCGGTAGGACTGGGATGGCAGCACAGCTAGTACCTGTCTTGAATAATGAGCTCGATCTAATAAACAGACAGTTGGCATAAACCGCAGTAGGAGTCCTGCCATGGCCACGGGCATGCCAGAGCACCCAGAAGCATTGCAGCGAGAGCTCGTTTTCAGCTTTTCAGGGGCTGGAAGCAGTCGCTGTCATCTGTGACACAGTGTTACTGCTCTCGGTTTGAGAACATGGTGTGGAAGTGTTTGTGTGTGTGTCTTAATTTAAAGTGTGGCCCAGTGTGTCTCAGGCTCGGCTGCTTAAATAAATGACTGGATGTGGGTGCTTGTGAGCCAGGATCCTGCCTGAGCCCTACACAAGAGCAGCCTCAAATGTAATGGTGAATGTTCAGCTCAGAGTGCGTTTCAAGCGTGGCTGTGAGAACTTCATGTTCAAGTGTGTGGAGGTATCCAAGTGAATTGGGGCCCTCTGCCAATCCGTTTAAACTGCACTCTTGTGTGACTGCATGCAGATTGACTGCTTTCTACATCCCTCCTCAGCTCCCTCTCTCTTTTTTCTTCGAAACACACACTTTGGCTAAGAATGGAACAGTTTGATGTGGAGAAATGTGACTGCTATGGGAGCAGCAGTGGCACTCCAGCTGGGAGCCTGTGAGCTGTAACACAATCCAAATTAAACTAAATGCTCTGCTGCTGTGTATTTCGCCAATGTCGTTCTCGCTAATGTGATACGAGTGCTGTTGAAGTTTCCGGACAAAAACCGGACAGCTTGATCCCACCTCAGGACAACTGAATGGATTTAATGGAGTGCATACAGTACATGGCACCTCTGTGGTAAAACGCTACTGATTGTTGCATTGGGGAATTGTATTCATACATTTATTTCCAAACACAGTTCCCTGCTGGCGTCTTCGAGGGCTGTATTGTAAACTACCCGTTTCTGATTGGCTCTTTCAGACAATCCCAGCCAGGTGTCAAGAGTTCTGGTTGCCATAGAGACACTGGACCTGAATGACAACGCACCTGAACTTGACCGGCAATACTCAACAGCCATGTGCGACTCGTCCACCATCGGGCAGGTCAGTATGTGTTTAATGTCAATGTGTTTGCCTACATGTTACAATACAGAGATGTTAAGCCACTACGTCTATAAAATAACTCCTGGAACAAGCTTTGGTGTGTCGCAAGATGGGACAATCCCAGTGGAAATTGGTGTGGTATATCGTCCTTTTTCTCCTGCAGGAACTTGACAAAATATAATTGGATGTATAGTTGTTGAAACAGGTTCTGTTTTGGCTTTTCCAACCACCCTGGGAATAATTCCCAGAGACTATATTTGAACACTCCTGTGGTTATACTAAATGCAGGTTCCAGTTTCTCTTAAGTGGCTGGCAGTGCAGAACATTGTGATTTGTCAAGAAGGTATAAAAGAAGCTAGTGTCAAAACCTTACAAGGTGTTTTAAAAAGTTCAAGGTTATGGGTAAGTCCCAGGTTGTTAAGCTCTTGTATTGTGAATCAATGAATCTACCACAGTGTCTTTCATAATATATAACAACATGTTCAAGTCCTGCACATCTGGGTTTGATATCTTTGTTTTTCTGTTAGAGTCAAACACTGGGGATATTGGTTCGCTTCTTTCATTCAAGCTGAAATATCTTCACAACTACTGGATGGGTGGTCACAAAATGGTGTACAAACATTCATAGTCCCCTTAGGATGAACCTTTTGTGATCCCTTAACTTTAATGTAGCGCCATCATTGGATACTTACTCAAATGTACGCTCTAATACATGTAAACAGGTGACAATCCCTTAGGGAGCTATAGTTTGTCTTTACTGCTAAAATGCTACGCAAAATCCTAGTCCACATGTAAACTCAATCTTTTTAAACATTTAGTTTTTCCTTTGTTCTCAAACGTAATGAAAACACAACAACACGATGATATTAGGGATGCACCCATATAAAACATGTCTGCCAGTGCTGATGTTTGGAGTAACAATTTTACTGATGCCGATGTTGTACTGTATATACTGTAATAGTAGGATAAAGCTGACTAGGCCAGCGTATCCCTTTAAGAGAGGGGGGGGGGGTACGTGTGGCGCGTGCATGTATAGAGCAGGCGAGAGAGAAGATGAGCAAGAACATTGAATGTTGGATTTCATTATCGATCCTGCAGACACCCACTACACGGGAAGTCTTGCAGCATGCACCCCCCCCCCCCCCCTATAGCAGCTCCTCACAGAGGAGAGGAGAAGAGAGGACACCCCCCCCCCCCCCCTATAGCAGCTCCTCACAGAGGAGAGGAGAAGAGAGGACACCCACCCCTATAGCAGCTCCTCACAGAGGAGAGGAGAAGAGAGGACACCCACCCCACCCCCCCTCTGAATGACTTTAAAGTGACAGCAGACCCACAGTCATAGTTCTAATCCTTCAAAATGAGGTCCGGACTTCAGATTGTGTCCGTCAGATTTAAAAACAACGACGCCAGCACGACTTTGTGGCAACTCACAATGAACATAACATTGTTATGTTCAGTTTAATGTCACAAGCCAAAAACACTCATAACAAAGTTTCCGAACATGAAGGAGTTTTACAAAAGAAGGCCCTGAAACACAGTTTGCTTGTGGCTTGAAAGGCCAACATGCATAGAAAACAAATCAATGATAACAACATGGCCGATGTGTACACGTACACAGACATGCCTCCTCCAGAGACACATACAGTACTTCAAATCTGTTTCCATTCCATTTCAAAAACGGAAGCTCCATCTTCATGCTTATATATATGCTGATATATATTATATATTCATGCATAGAAGCATGTACACTTTAATCCCGCTCAGACTGTCTCCATCCGTTTTGTTTTATTTGTGTTTCTTTTTGTTGTCTTACTTACTTGATCCTATCTCAATTATAGAAAGTATCTCAGCACTCCTCAATCTCTCCCCAGAAACCCTCTCTCTTTTCCTCTCGTCAATCTTCAGTACTCCACGCTGGCTCCACTCGCCTTGATTTGGTGTCTTGGCCCATCTGTTGTTTTAGCTGGTGTTTTTTCATTGCTCGTGTCTTTGTTGTTTTTCCGCCACTAAATCTGTGATTCTTTGGCAGCGACGGCGATTTGTTTTCCTTCTGTGATGTTCACATTTGTGTTTGTGTACACAGCGAGTGGGGGGACAGTTCAAGGAAGAAAGATGATGATATCGCCGAATGTGTTTGCACTTCTCTGTATGACAAGCCATTAGCGCCAGAGTGGGGTTTGAATATTCACCCAGCAACGGATAACATAATGCCACTGTACAGAATACATGTTCTCAAGGCCTGGAGACAGGGACTAACTCAGAGAGCATGCGGCACCCTTCATCTTGGCATTCAGTCTGGTAACAAGCACTCAAAAGCATCTTTTGAAAAACGACTTGCATAATGACGCCCGCAGTTTTTCATTAAAAATAAATTAACCATCAGCTTAGGCTGCAGGAGATTCTTTTCCCTGATTAATTTTCCTTACGATTGCCACTGTAGACTCGGTCGCAGATGCTTTTACTAAATTGAAAGCCACACCATGTTTTATTTTTGAAAGGCAATTCACTTCAAACGCGGTTATTTATTGGATGTGAGCATCACACGCGGTTCACGCATGTCTCCATACTAATTGTTTGGCTTGTTTTCCTGCTGACGTCGGCTAATGGTGTGTAGCTAAAAAGCACTCTGTGTAACTGTTTCTCTCTGCTCCCCACTAATACACACACACACACACACACACATATATCCCCCTCCCCTCACCCAATCTCCTCTGCGCTCTCTATCTCCTGCTTTCAGGTGGTGCAGGTGTTGCGGGCGATTGATAGAGATGAGGGGGGGAATGACAGCACTGTGTATTTCAGCATCCCTCCAGAGTCCAGCGCTGCCCTCAACTTCAGCGTCAGGGACAGCGGAGGTAGGCACTCAATCTTTCCCTTTCTCTGTATTTCTCTTTAATTCCTTTTTTTGTGTTCCCTTGGCGGACATACTATTTTCTTTACCCCCCACTTTTTTAAGGCTCTTAATCCCATGTTTTCTTTCCGCCTTTCTCTTCCCATCTTCGTCTTCTCTGTTATTTATTTTCCTTCTTCTCTCCTCTCTACCTTCCCCTTTTTTCTGTCTCTGCCTCTCTCTTCCGCCATCCATCTCCCAACACCGGTGGCCCCATTGTTTTGCTCTGTTATCCTCCTCTCTTTCAATCGTCCCCCTTGTTTGCCTTCCCCTTCCCCTCTGCGTCCATCCTCTCCTCCCTACAACCAGGTATACTTACCATTTACAATGAAACGAGCTGCTTCACTTCATTTATTCTGAAGCCGCTCTGTTCAATTTGGATACTTAGTATTTGTTTCTTGTGCATTCTCCGCTTCCTTACAGCCATTTTCCTGCACGAATACACAGCTCAAATGCGGAAACATACATTTTAAATTCAAGGATGTACTGCTCATTATTTGCTAAAGTTCATAGACTTTAGGGTTGAATACACATTTCAATAAATAATAAAAAATCTGCATTCACCCACAAATCTACACGCTGCTACATTCACAAACCATGTTGTTTTTGCCCACACATATATATGTTTTGCGTGTGCACATAACCCTGGGAGTTTTTCTCGTTAACACACGCAGGTATGTTTTCAGTCAGTGTCTCACTCCAAAACACGTTTTTTTAGATTCCTAAAGCCTAACAAACATGCTGAATAATACATAGAACATTTGCCAAGCTGACATTTTTGAATATTTTGTAACCTGCATCATTTGCTGGGCAGTCCTTGGCCAATTACATAAGCCAGCAGTCCTCTTCTTTATTCACCTCTCACCCCTCTTTAAACCTCAACTTGACGGCATATATAGCATAGCATGATTTTTAATCCAGGTAGGTGGTGAACAAAGAACAGATTTGTTGCCATTTTCAAGAGTTAAAGGGATTTATTGTCCGATGCATAACCCCCATAAAAATCCTCCTTTAACGGCGTAACACAAATAGACATAAAACAGCAAAACAATGCAATAAATCAACAACAATAAAAGAGAATGTGACCAATGTGTATTTAACTGAAGCAATAGAAAGATAAAATAAAAAGTGAATCCTACATGTATACTGTACACTTAACGAATACTGCTTATTGTAATAACATACACAATATGTGAGCTGTTGACAGATGAATGCTATAAACATATAAAAGTGAAGGCATTTCCCATTGGCCTGCACATTTGTCTTTATCTTGGCTAACTTGAGCAAACCTGCTTTATTAAACTGTGAATCTGGAGGATCGACTGGCGGACATGTTTAATCAAAGGCCTCTTTGATGTGTCACCCGACAGTAGAACAGAGACAAAGAAGAACGTGTTCTGTTCTCATGTGGACAGCTTGTCTGACAAAAGCACGCTTCGTTATTTACTTTGTTGGAAAACGTCACCGATTTGATCATCTGGGTTTCGGATCAGAGACGATAGTTTTGACGATTCAGTTATGTTAATACGACTTTGCACCACCTCTCATGCTTTAAATATCTTACAAACTATGTTTTTGTGCCATCTCATTTGTGGGCAGAACTTTTTGTAGCCTTTTATACTTAATTAGAATCTAAAAGAATGTCCCCCGCAGAGACCCTTCACAGAGCTGCCCAACACTATCACACCAATAGAGCTCTCTGTCCTTTTAATCCAGAAACAGACATTCTTTATTAGTCCCACAGCGGGGACATGTGCAGTGTTACAGCACCGGGTCAGTTCAGATACAGAGGCCAAATTAAACTTATTAGACTAACATTAAATAAAGACGCAGCATATGTCATTAAAATGAAATCCAAAAAACAAGTTAACATATAAAACTGTTGAAGTAGCCGCCAGTAATAACATTAATACATGGTAGAAAAGGTGTATATTGCACATAACAGTGATTATCTCTTCAATAAGGTAGTGAAGCCGCAGCCAGTATAATCAGAACGAGATTGTCAAATCGTTTTTATTGCATATAACAAGGGTTATTGCACAACAGTGCTTTATAGTACTTTTTGGAATGGTGGTCTATTGAACCAAAGACCTGTGTGCTAATAATCTGTTTCATAAGTGAACACATACCTGAGACTTTAATCAATCACCATATTGGACATTTGCAAACGTGAGCACTGTGATGTTTGGGGATCATTTAACACAGCGTGCCGTTAAAGAGGCCCTATTGTACTTTTGAGGGGTTTCCCCTTTCCTGTAGTGTGTTACATAGGTTTGTGTGCATGTAGTGGTCTGTTAAATCCCCGTGTTCCCTCCAGAGGGAGCTTCTCCCCCCCTGCCTGAAACGCTTCCATTGGACTCCTTACTTCCGTAACATACTGACATCACTCTGTAACACTCACGCATCTATTGGCTAGCGTTCCAACACATTGTACGTGATTTGCTAAGGGGCGGGACATCTCTTATTGGTTGATCAATCATAACAGAGCCGGCCCGCTAACCAATCAGAGCAGACTGGTGAAAAGAGGTGCTGCAGCAAAATAAAGACCTTTTTGAACTTTAAAGGTCACCTATTGTGCAAAATCCACTTCTTCATGTCTCTTCTACATCAACATGTGTCCCCTCTTCTTCATGTCTCTTCTACATCAACATGTGTCCCCTCTTCTTCATGTCTCTTCTACATCAACATGTGTCCCCTCTTCTTCATGTCTCTTCTACATCAACATGTGTCCCCTCTGTGTAAAGAGACTCTGAAAGTTTCTGGAACAAAGATTCTCTCTCTTTTTGTCCTCATCCATTTCTATAAAAACCTGTCAACAACCAAGGTAACCCCCCCCCCCTTATCACCTGAGGTTGCGGCCACACGAGGACGAAAAAGGCTAAACGCATAGGATTAACGCAAACGCAATCGCAAAAAAGCTTCCGTCCACACGCAATATTCACCGGATAGTGTCTGTCCACACGAGACAGCTCCATTTAGCTCCAACCGCTGGAGAAGCTGCAGTACATATGCCGAGCCTGTACGTGGCGCTGTAACTTCCTCCACAAAAGCAGCGAAGAAGCATGGTTGTCATGGTTGCCCTTCTGTTTATTCTCCGCGGTGGGGACCGAGGGAACCGGGCAGAGTTTTTCGCCAGTCAACGTGTATTAAAGTTTAAATCTTCCGGACAAAATTATAAAAGTGCCGGTCAAAGGTCTTCTTTGTTATTTATTGAGCTTTAAAACAAATGAATAACGACTCTATATAATAATAAAATACACGGAGCCTCTCTTTTTCCTCCCTCTCTTCGGACAGCGTCAGTGTCTGTCTCATGCAGCAGCTGATCCAGTAATGAGTGACCCGGCCGACAGTAAAAATAAACATATTTATAACTAGTTTAGGGAGTTTGAGAGGTGTCTCCGTCCTGTCAGATTAGACTTCACTCGCGTTTAGGTCCATATCGAGAGAAAGATAAATAATCTGAATTCAGTGTGCAGTTTACTTTGACGCGGGGGTGGGGAGAGGCGGAGCTATTGCCTCATCATTATCAGAAAATGGTCGTATAGGGCGTACACACGGAGCCGTTGGACCCCCCAGAGCGTTGCGTATGCCGTTCTATCCACCTTGGAACCCGTTATCGTTTCCTCAGTCGTTTAGTGCCGTATTCGGTCGTCCTCGTGTGGCCGAACGGTCTATATGACACTAAACAGTAACGCAAACGACCGTTTTCGCCCTCGTGTGGCCGGGGCCTGAATCTCCTCCTAGAGCAACATTGTGTTCTTTGTAAGCAAATGTCTCTCAGAGGGGCGTGGGGAGTGGCTTCTTATTTTCATCTGAAGTAACAGACAGAGAATCAGCACTTTGGAAACAGGGCTGAAACAGAGGGGATTATGGGATGCTGCAATGATCTGTTTGGTGTTTGGAGCCAGACACTTCAGAGACATGTTTTGTATATATCTGAGACCTATAACATATTGATGAACAACAGTATGATAGGCGACCTTTAAAGCATGTAAACAAGTCATAGAAGCTCAAAATACAGTTGTAAACCTGAACATGAGCATAATATGTCCCCTAACAACAAATGACTTGTCTTCCTTCTTCAGGCCCCACAGCCAGCCTGGTGCTGCTGTCCCAGCTCCAGCCTCTGTCCCGCTCCGCCTCCTCCACCCTAACATTCCACGTGCCGCTGGTCCTGAGGGACGGCACGTCGGGCCTCACGAGCAGCGGGACGGTCACCGTGTCCGTCTGTCCCTGCCTGAGAGGAGGGGCGCAGGCCGGGGACAAAGACAAGGACAAACAGAGCGAGGGCGAGTGGGACTGGGAGAGAGAGGCGGTGTGTCTCCCTCAGCAGTCCTCCCTCCCCTCCCCCGGCCTCAGCACCGCCGCCCTGCTGGCTATCCTGGCGTGTGTCGCCACGCTACTGGGTAAATACTTTATTACATTTAGTATACTATTAAATAATAGCGATGTCAATCAGTTAACAATTGAATCTTGATAATCACAAAAATAATCTGCTATAAATAATACTTTATCACAAGTTTAAAATACTAGTATTTACATATTTTTAGGGAGATAAAACACAAACACTTGTGATGTTGTACTGAAACAAGAAATGACAAACCGGCAAGAGAAGGGTTTTACTTTATTAAACATTTCTGAAATAATTGGCATGAAGTTCAACTATTTTCCGATACTTGGCTTCAGCATGGACACAGCTGCTTTCTCAGAGAGCTGCTGGGACCACCCTCTGTATAAAGTGTGCGACACAGGGCCTATTATGTCTGATTCTATGATATTGTCAGCACCACCTGTTCCTACAGTAGTTACCTTGTCTACTTTCTCCAACTCCTGTGCAACAAGAGACTGGCGCATGCTTCAGCAATATGACTTCCACCGTTTTCACGACACCTAAAGGGAACGAGTGCAATTGCCCTTTGTCATGGATTAGATGTTCCGTTCCACCGAGGTAGTGATGGTTCTTACTGATGTCCAGTGGTCTCCATTCAGTTCAGGACATGTAGCTTGTGCTTATTTGTCTGTTTTCTTTGCCTTTTCACTGCCATTTAATTTTTGCAAAAAAATCCACATTATGAAATGAAGTTGAGGTGTAACTCTATTCATTTCCGTTAAACATAAGAGATCATAACACAACAGTGAAAACAGTGTTTTATGTATAATGTATTGTCCCTGTAAACACCCTATTTTATATAATCCACATTATATTTTTACAGCATTATTTATGAAGTTGTATCATAACATGTCCTGCTTGAAAAGGAGTGTAATGCTAATCTCCAAATAAAAAGACGAGTAAATAGTGTTTGGGGCTGTTTACCCTCCACTACATCCCTGGATGCCTTAATCTGCATATGAAAATAATGGAAGGCAGCAGCGTAAAAAAATATGTAGTCACAGCTGCTCAACAGCAAGGTTTACTTATCCTCGCAATTTCGGTCGAGTTATCTCCTCTGACAAGGTCAGCACTAATCACTGCTAAAATAACAATTCTGAGTGATTATCCGGGCGCTCTGCTTTTTTGATATCGGAATAATAAAATGTCTCTGCCACCTTCGCTGAAACTCTCAAATGCTCAATTGGATAATGTCTAGGTGCTGAGAAGGCTTTGGCTCCTGGCCAGCATCATTGTCATTTCTATTCAGTCCATTGGACTCATGCCTAGTTGATGGGGGCATTATCATTCTGGAAGTGAACGGATCTATCAAGGAGGAAAGCTAACATGGCGTGAAGGTGATCATGCAGAGTGGCTATTGGTTAAGTTTGGAATGATGTCCTCTAAGTGACAAGGGCATAAACCGAGCCAATACATGCATTCAAACTTTATAGCATTTGCTTTAAGTTTGTTAAGAGTGGTGCAGGAATAAGTCTGAAACCCCAGAAATGAGTTAGCATTTTAGCACTGCAGGTTCCCTCGTCTCAAAGGCTAAGGTCTTGTGTTAGTGTTTGTAATTAGATGTTTGAAACAAGATCCACAATTGCTAAATAGCAGTTGCTAACACGTGACTAAATGAGACCACTAAACGTCTACACAGCAGATGTTATCCACCTTTAGCTTAGCGCTGGTGACGTGAAGTCATGTGTCTGTGATGTAGTTTAGAGCCTTACTCTAGTATATAACCTCTGGCGATTGCATTTACTAATCAAAAATCACAAACTGGCATTAACATGTAGAGATTATCACGCTGAACAAACCACCTCAGTATCATAATAACCGTTAATTCTTTTAGGCGCAACGTCTATCACATGTTTGCCCTCGCTGAAACATCCATCCATCCATCTATGCATTTACCCATCCATCCTTCCATCTGAACCAATCCATCCAAAACCATCCACCCAACCATCCATCCATCTTTTAATGCATCCGTCCATCCATCCATCTTTTTATGCATCCGTCCATCCATCCATCTTTTTATGCATCCGTCCATCCATCCATCTTTTTATGCATCCGTCCATCCATCCATCTTGTTATGCATCCGTCCATCCATCCATCTTTTTATGCATCCGTCCATCCATCCATCTTTTTATGCATCCGTCCATCCATCCATCTTGTTATGCATCCGTCCATCCATCCATCTTGTTATGCATCCGTCCATCCATCCATCTTTTTATGCATCCGTCCATCCATCCATCTTGTTATGCATCCGTCCATCCATCCATCCATTTTATGTTTACAATATTCCAAAATCCAATGGAAACATCTCATTGCTTTTTGTTAAGGGAAGCCTTGCAATGCTAACTTTCGGGTCAGCCTACAAACATACGTCTTTACTGCCCTACTCGATACATATTTAGTTTTGTGCCAGGATATGTTATTGTGTCTTGTCTACAAGAGGTTCAGGTTAATCCCATAATAGTATCTCTGGGCCCTGCACCAAATGCTAAATGTTCTGACAGAAGAAGAGAAACAGCTCCATCAGGGTCCCATCTGTTTACTAGCATGGGGCTTGGCATAAATAAAGTGAATATCAAGCCACTCTCCATGGCTCCTGTGAGAAGAGAAATAAATGTTAGTCACGGCATGAAGGTGATCCCTCAAATTGTTATGAAGGATTAGAGATTTCCCACTCCTTCCGAGAATCATTAGATCAGTTTTATGGAAATCAAATTAAGCAAACTCCAGCGATATTAAGGCTGTTCTATTCCTACAGCAGCACCGTTACAACCTGCGGTACATCCATTAAAATAGAGGTCTTTTCAAACTGGGAACAGTGAAATTGTTCAACCCTGTAACCGTGACCAGACAAAGCATTTATGTGAAATTAAAGACCCATTGATAAAGAATCACTGGTAATTCTGTATTTTTGGGGTGTAATGAGACTAAGGGAACATCAATTATTCCTGGATCATTTTTGGATATGTCCTTAGGGCTCCTTTTTGATCACAAGGTAAAAGTATCAAATGTCCCGAAACAAGGACTTATTAAGGTTAACAACATACTTGTCAAATAGTGCATGACTTTAGCAGAACAAATCCATATTTCTTGGTGGATTTTTATCACAGGTTCTAGGACGACTGTCAAAGAGGTTTGGTGCTTTGCCCACAGCTGTGGGTCGAATGTGGCTCTCTGCTCTGGGAATATGTAATAAGGTTTCATGGGAGAATAAAGCGTCCATTTGCCTGACTGGAGCTCAAAGTCAATTACACAGCTGAGGCATGCGGTGCTGCTGATATGCTTTACCAGCACTCTAACCCAAGGCCTCGTTTGTGTTTGTTTTGTCTGCCTCTTTGTCTGCCTGCATATTTGTCCCTCCCTCCTGTTCCTCCTTCCCTTTATTTCCCCTGTGACTTCTGTCCCCTCCCACCTTGTTAATCATTCTCTTTCCAATTTCTCTCCCATGCCTCAATATCCTCTATTCCCCCCGCCGCCCCTCTGCAGCGGTGAGTGGCCTGTCGCTGTCTCTGCGCCGGCAGAAACGTGACTCCCTGTCGCCGCTGGAGGAGGACGACGTACGTGAGAACATCATCACGTATGACGACGAGGGCGGGGGCGAGGCCGACACGGCCGCTTTCGACATCGCCGCACTTCAGAGCGCCCCGCACAGCTCGCGCTCTCGTGGCTATCGCACACTGGACAGCAGGAATGTGTGAGTAGGCATAACTGAGTGTTAAAGGTGTCCTACTATGCAAAATGCACTTTTTGATGTCTTTTAAGGCCCTGACACACCAACCCGATTTTGGGAGTCAGAGGCCATCAGAGGCTGTCGGGCATTCGCAGCGCCGTAGTCAGGTTGGTGTGTCCCGCACCGTCGACCGTGACACGCCTTATTTGGACTGCCAGACCCGATGCATGGCCGATTCAACATGTTGAATCGGCCATGCATCGGGTCTGGCAGTCGGACCAAATAATCACTCTGATTGGCTGTTCAGCTAGCAAATCAGTGCATGAGAAGCGAAGCGGAAGTGAGGGACGTAAACAAACGATTTAAGAAGGCACACACAGACTGCTATTCATTTTCATCTCATCATGGCGATCTGGAATGATGCAAACGAAGACCTGCTCATCACCTTGATCCAGGAGAGGCCAGCTCTGTATGATATTACGGAGAAAAGATACTCTTCTTCTTCTCTGTCTTCCGGTTGTTGCCTCTTTTGAATGACGAATACACACTACCGCCGCCTGCTGGTAAGGAGAGTTATTGCCACTCACGCACTGAAGTCGGTGCGGTGTGTTCCCATGCGACACATGGCCAAAACGCAGGAGAACACGGCCAGGCAACAGCCGACTTCAGCGTCGGCTAGTCCTCTGGTGACTGCTTGGTGTGTCAGGGCCTTTATACATAGATATGTGTCCCCGGTGCCAGGGAACTCACAAAGTGTCAGAAAAGAAAACCCTCTCTCTTTTCCTCCGTACCCACATCTCTAAAAACGGGGCTACAACGGAGCTGATCAAGATTTGCGTCCGATATGACGCAATATCGGAAAGTCAGAAACGTCGCTATCAGAAACAATGCGCAACGTTTTTGAAGTAATATGGACTTTGTTTACATTAGCAAGCATCGCTAACACTCAGAGCTAAACTGTACTGGAGAGAGTATGTGTAAAAAAAGCAGGAAATAAAAAAAGATAAAGCATTTGAGCTCCATACTGTTTCAGAAATAATCCTTGATGTGGTTTGGAACATGATGGCGTTTCATCACGGCAGCATTTAGACCCCATTTACACGGGAGCGCAAACGGACCGAATTCGTTATCATAAAAGTATTCCGTTCACACACATTAGGCTCATTTAACGTGTCCGTTCACACGAGACCACTGGAAACGCTGTAGTACATATGCCGGGCCTGTAAGTGGCGCTGTACTTCTGCCACAAAATACACCAAAAGCAACGAAGAAGTCCCCCGAGCATGGTTGCCCTTCTGTTTATGCCCCGCGGTAGATTTAGCAACATGTAGTTCATGAAATTCTCGATGTCCACTAGTTGCTGATGGTTGTGGTAGAGGAGCTGTAGAATTTGCACTAACATCTGTAGCATGGTCAGTAGCTACTGACAGTAGCTACTGACCATGCTACAGACAGTAGCTACTGACCATGCTACAGCAGTGAGCAGCAGAGGTGGGGCTATGGCTTCATCGTTATCAGGAAATGATCGTGTAGGACGTACACACGGAGCCGTTTGGCCCCCCAAAACGTTCCGTTTGCAGATCTATCCACCTTGGGACCCGTTATCGTTTGCGGGGTCCGTTTCCGCGGTTCCGTTACGGCCTTGTGTGAATGAACGGGCTATACACGAGAGAAAAGTAGTAGATACAACCCGTTTCGTTCTCGTGTAAACACCGCCTTAGCTGAGAATCTCTCGGTAGAATTCTGAGCAGCCATTAGCTTTTTCATCATAGACATGTTTTTATTTTTTTATATATCTGAGACCCATAATATATGCCTAAAAAAAGCATGATAGGAAACCTTGAATGTGTGTGTATGGGAGGGTTTGTTTACACATGCACATATATATATATATATAACTCTTGTTGTTTAATTGCCTCAAACACACATGGCTGGCCTCATGTTATCTGCTAAAAGGAAGTGGAGGGAGGAAACCAATTTAGCCCTTCAGAGTAAAAGCTTTCATCTCGGTCCAACACTTAATTGAACCTCTTAAGTAACTGATCAAGTCTTTATTCCCTGATCATAATCAGTCACCGATCAAACTGCTGAGACAGAAGGCTATCAAGCCCTTCAGTCCCTGGAGACCACTTTGTTGTGCTCATTTGTTAAAGCCCGTTCATGGTCTCCTACATCAGAGAGTTCTGTGCAGCCACTTTGATGTTTCAGTGAAACATTGTGATTGCCTTTGGACTAATAATTAGCTCGGATGAATTCATGCAAGCCATGTATAGAGAGGCCATAAACAAGCACAAAGGCTGCATTTAGTTCATCGAAAATTGCTTCTCGCAATTTATGGAGGTGGACAAAACAACATGAAAAACCCTTTGGATCTATTTGCAATCCAATGCAATATCCATGCAATAAACAATACCTTTGTGAAGTTTTTAATGTATCTTTTACTGTGTGTCGCAGAGCAGAGGTTAGTTCAACTTTATGGGAACTATGAAGCTGTACTTTATGGTTCTGTTGCATTGCCTCTGTAAAATACAGAGGCTCTTCAACACATTTCCACATACATTTCTATTCCAGTTGTCATGGCTGTAGCAGCGGCTCCATATTGTCTTCTGTGGCTCTGAGACAAGCTCTTGTTAAGTGTGAGAAAGTAACTCTGACTTGGATTTGGCTTTGTGACTACAATTCACCAGAACTGCAATACAACAGTTTGTTTTTCAGTTTTTAAAAGTCAGGTTATCTTGGCCTTTGTTGCACAACTTTTGTCTTTTTTTTTTCTACAGAAGTTGCCCAGATGTATGCTAAATTAAATCTCTGCAAAACCCCTTCAATTATATTTGTCACACCTGAAAATGTTTCCTAATCTGGACACAGCTGAACAGAAATACCCTAATATGTGGATATAATGCAATATTGTTCACTGTCAGATAGGAAAAGATCCCACACAATCTGACTGGATTTACCAAAGTTGAATGAAATATATGTGTCCTTGTGTCTTACAGACGTTATGCCCATCATAACCAAGAAAAAGCTCGAACCTATAGCTGGGCTCAGAATCCGGGCGTTGAACACAACTACTCAGGACCTGGAGGACCTCTCTATGGCCGCCTGTGTTACAGCAGCCACACGTTACCCGTTCTCCGCCGCACACCAGGTGGAACATTTGAACCGGCCCTTGCCGAGCTGGGATACCGCTACCCTGGGGGCCAGCCAGACCACTCTCTGGTCATCCAAAACCAGGCGGCTATGGTGGGGGCCATGGATTCCGGGGCGGTGTACATCACTCCAACAGAACTCAGCACGGGCAGCCGCACGGGGAGTCGAACGGGAAGCCGTGACGGAACTGGACCCCAAAGCGGGGTTAGCACGTCGGATGGAGGGACGCCGAGGACCAATGACAGTCGTGAGAGAGGTGGAGGGACTGGAACTGCGAGCAACTGCACCGAGGGGAGCAGTGAGGACAAAGTGAACGGCAGTCAAGATGTGGACTGGGTAAGAAACAATCTGACCTATTTCACACCAAATGCACAATATGGGAGCATCATTCAATCTAATTTGACCCCAAATATGCTATGACAAGCGTGCAATGGCCTTCTGGCTTTTACAGGCCAACATATAAAGCAGAAGTAATAATGCCTCACATTGATTTTGTAGAGAAATGTTAATAGGCGATTGACAGATGGGTTTGGATGGATGGATGGATGGATGGATGGATGGATGGATGGATGGATGGATGGACAGATGGATAAAAGGGTGGTTGGGTGGGTAGAAGGATAGATGAATGGATTGATAGATGGATGGGTTTGGATGGATGGGTTTGGATGGATGGATGGGTTTGGATGGATGGGTTTGGATGGATGGATGGGTTTGGATGGATGGATGGACAGATGGATAAAAGGGTGGTTGGGTGGGTAGAAGGATAAATGAATGGATTGATAGATGGATGGATGGATGAATGGATGGATGGGTTTGGATGGATGGATGGATGGACAGATGGATAAAAGGGTGGTTGGGTGGGTAGAAGGACAGATGAATGGATTGATAGATGGATGGGTTTGGATGGATGGATGGATGGGTTTGGATGGATGGATGAAAGGATGGATGGGTTTGGATGGATGGATGGGTTTGGATGGATGAATGGATGGATGGGTTTGGATGGATGGATGAAAGGATGGATGGACCTATGCATAAACAGATGGATGGATTGGTTCAGATGGATTGATTGATAGATGGGTAAATGCATAGATGGATGGATGTTTCAGCGAGGGCAAAAATGTGATAGACGTTGCGCCTAAAATGAATTAAAATGAATGATTGACTTTATTAATGATAGATTGCTGCATGAGAAAAAGGCATTAAAGATGAATGAATGGCTCAATTATTAAATGGGTTAGTTTGAAAGTAATTAAGCAAGTGTAAAATAATAATTACGTTTGTGACCATACTGATATGCTTTATTATTAAAGTGATTGCAACGCTATCATAGTCTTCATCACTACGCCACAGTCCTGCAATGGCAGACAGTCTAATGCTGTATAATGCTGGAGGGTGATAATGATTCAAACGTGTCAGCACATTTATATCCTGCTGTTCATTATCTTTTTCTTGGTTTTGTTTTATTTATTAGACCCTTCCTTTTTTAATTTCTCCAATATTTTATCTCTCGATCACTTCCCTCTCCATCTCCCCTTCACAGTGCAGTGTTAGCTCATTCTAGTGTTCAATTAATATCTATGGCTTCTTCCAACTCTGCCTTTCTTCCACTCTCTTCTTCCGTCTCCCATTCATGTTTTTTTGTCATCATATGTTCGCCCTGCTTCCCTTATGTTTGTCCCCCGTCTTACTTTATCCCAAATTCATCCCATTTTATCTCAACGAAACCTAACAGTACCACACTCTACCCCAACCCCGAACTGAAACCACTCGTGCTCGCCTACGTTCCCTCCAGGTGCAGTCGGAGACATTACCCAGGGAGCATCACCTCGTCATGACCAGATCTGGCTCCATGGGGGGCCAGGGTCACGCCGCAGGAGGCTGGGTCTGCGACTCGTCTACCCTCCCCCTCTCGGGGCGCAGGGCCTCCCGAGGGGGCTTGTCCCCGAAACGCATGGGTTCCGGTCATGCTGAATATGACTCCAGCGGAGGAGGGGGAAATGGAAATGGAAGTGGGCGAACACACCCAGATGGACAGCATCCTGCGAGTGCGCGGAACTACGCCACTGTCCTCCAGGGGGAGGTGAACGGACACAGGGACTATCCCGGCAGCTTGGGGAGAGGAGGACTAGAAATGGGGAGCAACTTTGTGATGGCGAGACAGGACAGGGATGGCGGAGGGATATCATCCGTTTACCCAGAAGCTGCTGGGATG
Source organism: Pseudochaenichthys georgianus (assembly GCF_902827115.2). Classification (NCBI taxonomy): domain Eukaryota; kingdom Metazoa; phylum Chordata; class Actinopteri; order Perciformes; family Channichthyidae; genus Pseudochaenichthys; species Pseudochaenichthys georgianus. The sequence continues at coordinate 12,994,920 of NC_047519.1, read as the reverse complement.
ATCGGGGACTGGCGTGATCGGATGGGTTTAGGGGGGTATGTTTTAGGAAGAAGGGATATAACCCCCCAGATTTTCCCCTTCCATGGGCAGCCTCGGGGAGCATACGGAGGGGTGATGGGCTTCGGGTCCGGCTGGGTTCCGGGAATGGATGCTGCCCGAGGAGCTCCGGGGCCGGGGGGTCCCTCCCTAGCACTGAGGGTGGGCGAGTTCCTCCGCCTGCGTCTCGCCCAGGTCACTTTTGACCCGTCGCAGCCACCGTACGACTCTGTGCAGGTGTACGGCCTGGAGGGCACAGGGTCCCGGGCCGGGTCCCTCAGCTCCCTGGAGAGCGAAGGAGAGAAGGATGCGGAGAAGGAAGAGTGGGGGGCCGGGCTGGAGGAGTGGGGACCCCAGTTCCATAAATTAGCTCAACTCTTTACAGACAGGGAGAAAGAAAAAGAGGAAACAGATGAAGTCGGTGCCAAAACGGAGAAGGAAAAGAGAGATGAGCCGGAGAAGAAAGAGGAAGGGGAGCAGGCTGGGGAAAAGGGAAAAGACTGAGGAAACGATAGAAACGAAACAAATAAGGGGCAAAGGGGGTAAGAGAGAGAGGGAGGGGATGGGGGGATGATGAAAAGGCAACCAGAGCTAGAGTAATGTGAAGAGAAGTTAAAGGAGAGAAAGATGAAGAGGCAAAGCAATCACAAGAGACAGAGAGAAACGAGCCAAGGAGGGAGGAGAGTGCGAGGGCAGGGGAGGGAGTGATTGATGTAATTTAAAGCAATAAGTGTTGAGACGCTGATATGGTTGAGCACAGACACTGAGACAATGCAGAGACTGCTTCGGATCGGGGCAGCAACAATTTGTTAAATGCTTTGGACAAAGAAAAACAACCCAAACATCCAAGGCTCGATTTAATTCAACTCTCACGTATACGGAATGATCAAGCGGCAGGACACGGGAAGTGTTGTTGCCGTGCGGGTCCGCGCTTTGTGCGTGGAGAAGTCTGTGAGAGGATATGGGAGTGTTTGCGAATGGTGCAGAATCGCACTTCTATGGGTGCATATCTAACAAAGAAGGAGGAGTCATGAAACCCAGGGACGATTTCAAGACGGGACTGGTGACTGATGATACGCTAGCTGCAACATTAGTTTTCGGGACAATGTGCAAGAGTGAACAAATACAAAGCGAGTTGATAAAGTAGGATAACACACCGAATGAAATATGTATTTGAATATAAAGTCTACGGATGTGTTGAGAGAGAAGTGATGGGGGAAAGTGAGAATATTGTACAGAAACTGTTCCATCTGCAGTGGCAGAAAAGTGAATTATTCAGCTCACTACTTCATTCCAAATGAAAATGATAAATCATTTAAATCCTGCAAAAGATTCCCCCTCCTCTCCGCCCACAAGGAACACAGACATTGTGAACGATTTCAATGTGTTAGGGACGTGAGCCCCACAACCCCTGCCCCTGTCATTCCTGCAGCTTTTTGTAGTCGAGTGTTGGTATGTTTACAAAGACGCACACACAAACACACAAGACACAAAATAAATGATGATAAGGCTTTGATTGTACTACAGTAAATTTGAAAAGAAAAAAAACACATCCACTAGAATTCCATCTACGTTACAAAGTAATGAACACCCTATTATTCATCTCTTAAATGTTTTTATGGAAGAAAGTCTCCTATTTGTTATCACCCACTCGAGTCGCACTCTACACATCTTTAGGACAGTATGCATGACAACCTAAAGAGGCAATGAAACCCATTCTGAACACTTCCCCAATGAAAGATATATTAGAACACCGCAGAGACTCTCGTTTAAAGGTCAGGATGCAAATGAGCTGGAGTTTTCAGCTGGAATGCACTTTTATACCATGTGATGTTTAATAATAGATGAATCATGTCAAAGATTACATTTGTTTTATAAGATGTCAATTAAAAAAAAATATATAACTGTATGTAAAAACATTTCAAATGTAAATACCACTGAATATTATTCCTAAAAGAGAGTATATAAAATAAGTGAAAAAATCCAAATGGAGTACTGTTGGTACTATCTGTATGTACTGTAGATTAGAAATGGATTTACTCAAATGGATCCTGGACTGAAAACAGCACTATGTATTCTCCACCTGTGTAATAAGTGAGCAGGGTTGTTTTGTGGTAGCGCTCATCTGCGATGGACAAGCCAGGCACTCAATAATACATGTGGCCTCCAGCAGAGATTTGTTGTGCAAAATATTGGTAACATGAAGCTTCTGCTATCGAGGATCCCAGTGGGAGGAAACACTTCATGTGGTGAGGAGAAACACCCCTAATGGGCATACAACAGAAATTCAGTATATTTTCCCCCAAATCTAAATTATTATTCAGCCAAAGTGATACAATAAAATGTAATTTCTAATATGCTCCGTCAGTGCTGCACAGCCTGAGAGACACAGATTAAAGATTTAAAGACGGTTACTTATCTCTTATTAAATATAATAAACTGTACCTTTGAGAGTATGGTTTTTAATAATGTCTATCAAATGTAATCTTTCCTGCATTTCAGGCAATGCAACTCAAGAACCAGCATTCTGCTTTGATCAAGTCTAATTTTGTAAAATAATGACCGTAGACTCAGATTTGTAGGAGTCCTAGGGCGTTTCGTCCTCACCCCCTAACCAGAATGTGGACGCTTGTGGGGTGCCATTACCGAAATGTCGCCATTTGGTTCACTGTAAAGCCACCCACATGCCACCAGTTTGGTCTGCCCATAATATTGTCGTCTTCTGTCAACATTTAGTTAATCAATCAGGAAGTCTTGGGCTTAATCAAAACCCAAACACAACTCTATACCCTTTAGCTGAGCCACAGACTTGTCCATACAGTGCCACGGTTGCAAATGGACAAGGACCATTGTAAAAGATAACGCACAATGACCGTAGAAGAGTGAGGGGTGCAGAACCTTGGGGTGTTCTTGGTTATTAAGTAATAGAGCTTAACTCGATACCTGAAAGCTACCATTACGTTTCAGCAGCTGTGTAACAACAATCCAAATGGAAATGCACTGACATCAGCATACTCAGTGCCAACATTAGGAACATTCCGGTTTATTACAACGTGGGTCTTACTTTAATATATGTTTCCAATATTTAGAGCTTGGCACTGGAATGTCAGGCCAGTCACAGGTATTCTGAAGATAACATGGAGCGATCAAGTTATTACAAAAAATGTCTGTTACCAAAAGATATCAACGTTTCCTGACCTATGTCCAGGTTTAAATCTGATCCACTGAACTTGCCTTAGTTCTGCGTGCACACGGCATTCCTAGAATAAGATAAGAACCATCGGGACCATTGTTTCCCAGACATTTGAGAGAATAAAAAGAGAGAAATGATAACAATCATTTTGACCCCATTTACACCAGGTCGTTTCATGTGTCTTGCTCAAAGACCTGCACATCTGGATTCTAAAATACCGACTTGTCAAGTTGTAATACACCAGAATTATGATGTAAGCATTATTCTATTGGGGAGAACTGTCACAGGATATCCCATAGAGGGATAACGTTGATGTCTCTTATGGTGATTTCACTTGTACACCTAAAATGACTTGAACAATTTGTGATGAGAATGAGTATAGTTGATAAGCCCACTAATGTGTTGCTTTGTCGAAGCATCATTTTGACAATGTTTCCTTAGCGTTTATGTGGAATGGGCCAACCTTCCGAGTAGCTGTCTCTCACGACACAATTCAGCTATCCTAAGTTTTACAAACGTTTTTCCAATTCACGGGCCGCCAATAGCAAAAGCAATTAGCATTGTTAATCATAACTGGCCTTTCTGGCCTTCCAATCATATGGTGTATTCTAGAGCCTTTGATTTGTTCCAGGTGTTCCATCTCTGGTGATTGGTCTAATTCAAAGCTCTACTCTGGCTGATTGGTCAACATCCAAGTGATGATTCTCCTGATTTGGCTTATTTCTGAGTTCTGAAATGCTTCGCTGACTAAACCACTTGACGCAGCTGATTGTACCACCCCCCATGTGTTCAATCAAAAGCTTGATTAGTTGAATCCGTTGTTTTAAACACAAAATAAGCCTGCAGTCTTTGCAGCACTCCAACACTCTTTTGTGTACTCGTTCAACTAGCTTCAACCCACACTGGCTGACGACATTGGTCTGGTCAGGTCATTTGCCAAGCACTCTGTCCAAAACAAAAACCTTCTTGATACTGAGAATACTGACGTCACTAGCAGAAAAGAACGATGCGAGTAGATATCTTAGTTGAAATATAGCTTAAGGGTGCAGGATAAGATAAGTATAAGTATATTAACTCCAAACAAGTAGACCCTATTGGTTCTGTGCCCCCCGGGTGACTTCATTGCTCCTGCACGATGTTGATACAATTCCACAATTGCGTTCTGAACAAAGTGTATTTATTTCTGTTGTACTTTTTCTTTTTGTAAATTTGAATAAAAAAGGAACTATTTCAAAGAGATGAGTCAGACCCCTTCTGTGCTTTCTCCTGTGTGTGTGTGTGTGTGTGTGTGTGTGTGTGTGTGTGTGTGTGTGTGTGTGTGTGTGTGTGTGTGTGTGTGTGTGTGTGTGTGTGTGTGTGTGTGTGTGTGTGTGTGTGTGTGTGTGTGTGTGTGTGTGTGTGTGTGTGTGTGTGTGTGTGTGTGTGTGTGTGTGTGTGTGTGTGTGTGTGTGTGTGTGTGTGTGTGTGTGTGTGTGTCTGATTGCAGAAAGAAAGAACACCTTGTCTGGTCTGATCCAACCCGTCGGGGGGAGGCGAGGTCAGTGAGAGAAGGACAGACTGTGAGTTCAGCAGAGCAATCAGGCCTTCAGATGGACGAGGGGAGTCTTCTGTTTATTCACCGCGAACAAAGAAGGAAGAGAAGGGCATGTTGAACTCAGAGCACCGGTGAATAGAGCACACCTGACAGCTGAGACCAAATAACACAAGGCCACTTTACCAACCTTTGCAGCTCTCCTTTCATCCTGCAGCCTTCGTCCTGGCTGAATGATGGATCGGGGACATGTGGGCCATTGCTGTGTGACTGAATAGCTGGTTAAAAAGATTTATTACAATAATCAAATATGAAGGAGGGGATTATTTCTACATGATGGTTTAGAGAATGATCGTGTTAGCTGGGTCTGCGCTTGATTACAATGATAATACCCGCCTCAAGTCAGGAGAGGGAGAGAAACAGAGGGAGAGGGAAGGGATAGAGGGAACCATATTAGCAGTTAATATGCAAGTCTGTTTCATTACATAAAACCCTATTTGTGATTGGGTTAGAGCTGGTTCTGCTGAGCGCCAAGGAAAAGCGCCTTGCCATCTCTTGTGTGTCCGTATGAGATTCATGAAGCTGGCGTGCCCCCCTACGGAAGCAGCATGTATCTAAAGAGGATATGTAGTCAGTTGGAGGCAAAACGGAGCTTCAGCCGGCGTTAACCCCCTGTCAGGAAACTGATAAACATTATTATCGATGTACGACTCCAATATGTGTGTTTATCCCTCTGCCTTCAGCATCAACACGGCATTGCAGCACCCTACAGAGGTGAGTCGCTGCTGTCATGGCATTGTCAATAATTACAGCATGCATAATTGATCATATTATAATGGCGGGGCTGGAGATGAAAATGAACTGTGTTAAGACTATACACCAGGGAAGGACACTGCACTGGAGAGCTACTCACACTCCATATGCTGCAGGATTGCATCACAGGACATACGAGTTGGTGTGTGTGTGTGTGTGTGTGTGTGTGTGTGTGTGTGTGTGTGTGTGTGTGTGTGTGTGTGTGTGTGTGTGTGTGTGTGTGTGTGTGTGTGTGTGTGTGTGTGTGTGTGTGTGTGTGTGTGTGTGTGTGTGTGTGTGTGTGTGTGTGTGTGTGTGTGTGTGTGTGTGTGTGTGTGTGTGTGTGTGTGTGTGTGTGTGTGTGTGTGAATTCAAGAAGATGGAGATTCCTCATTCTGTTTGAACCTTACTGACACAGAATCCCTCTGGCTACTCAGCACAGTGTGAGTGCTTGTGTGTGTCTGCGCCTGTGCATCTTTGCATCTTTGCATCTTAAGTACATATACGCTTTAAAAGCAGATTGAAAACCCCAGCAAGTTGAATTTCCTCAGTAATTCAACTTTGTGGATGTTACTTCCCGCCCCGAAGTTACAGTTCACTTTTAACACCACCTGTCCGAGCGTATTTCCTTTTTTAACTGGCTCTGTTCCTATTGTCCATCTGCTCCTTCTCCCTCCTCTTCTCTGGCGCCTCCCGCCTCGTGCGTTCCGCTCTGAGTTCACTGGCTCATTTCAAGTGGAAAATTAAATCTTCATTAACAATCTTAATTAGAGTTCGATCTCCCCATAGAAAGCCGACAGAGAATCCATAGTGTAACAGGGGGAGACCTGCAGCGGGAGTTGGTTTCAGCAAGTCGGGGGTGGTGGCGGGGGGGAGGATTAGTAGGGGTAATTAGTAAATGGGATCTTCAGGGTAAATTACACAAGAGGTATTTACACTTCACAGGCAGCGGGGAATGGATGGCAGAGACGGATCATTAAAGCGGCCTGCTGGTTGATGGCGGACACTGCAATGAAAGTCGGACATGTTTGAGCTGCCTCTTGGTGACCATTCAGTTCTTGTTTCTGCATTGTTGGCAAACGAGAGCTCAGTGCGAGGCAGGGAGGGAAGGGGGGAGGAGAGCGGGGGTAAACGGGCCATTATTAGTCAGAACATCTTCTTTGCAATCACTTCTTGTCTTGCTTTTTGGTGACATGCTGTCTGCTATTGCCTAATAGCAGACAGTAATCATTCAAGGGCACTACTAAGCATGCAGCCCAATGGCCCCTCTCCTATTGACATTCACATGCTACTCTAACAGCCTGCAGGTACTTGGCAACAAATAAATAAAACAGTTATGTTCCAGCACATTTAAAATATACGCACTGCTTGTCAAAATGAACGCCACAAACTCACTGCTGTTCAAGGAGTTTAGCACACAATGTTTCAGATTCAATACATTTATATTGGGGTGGTTCACCACGAGGACATCTTTACTCTGATGACGAATATTTGTTTTCGGACCCAGAGTGCTGCTAGCAGGAAAACCCTTACTAGAAAATGGTTAAACATTATTTATGATATTTCCACGATGGAAAGGATTACCTTTGCTGTAAGAATGTAACAAGCAAGGAATATTTTCTTTGAGTTGAATAATGTAGGACCGGGTGGAGGGATTATATCTCCACGCTGGCCTGGGAGCGCCTTGGAGTCCCCCAGTCAGAGCTGGTTGATGTGGCCTGGGAAAGGGAAGTTTAGGGCCCTCTGCTGGAAGGGCTTCCTCCGCGACCACACTCAGGATAAGCGGTCGACGATGGATGGATTGATGGATGGATATTACACCAATCTGACCATCATCTGTGTTAGAGCCAGTATTTTGATTTGATAAGAAAGGCCACCCAATTGTGACGTCTGTAGTCAACGCACTATAAAGGACTACAATTCCCACGGAGCCTGTGCTAAAGCCACAGTGATGGGCAACCTGTTGAGAGACGCCGTCGAGGAACAGTTTTTAATCGTACCGTACACGTGCATACAAACCGTACAAGTACCCTTTAAGTTGTGATTTTATAAGCATTTTCACGAAAGAAAGAATTCCTAAATTGTTTGTTTTATTTGAGTTTTGCCTATTTCTTTTGAATATTGTAAAGGCCTATTTTCTTTGTTGCATTTTCAAAAATGTATTATGTTATTTTGAGCAAACACATCGCAACATCTTCTAAACCATCGGAGGCCAAGCAACACTTCACACTGTGAGCAATTTAAGGAAAGAAAGGAGTTAGAGCTGTCTGTTTAAGGCGTCTCGGGCTTGGTGGGAAAACAAGGAAGACAATCTGTATTCAGGGGATTGTTGTGGTGTTTCCTTTTTTCTTTACCCTCTTTCGAGAGTGATTTGACCGTTGTTAATGTTCACCTCCACAACCTTGTTCTGTCATATTTAGTCCTTGTTCCTAATTTATTTTTGCATGATGTTTTAAAGGCCAGTAATTCTTACATGCCTCTGAAAAATCCACACAATCAGTGCTGCATTGTTGTGGGCTATAATTGTAAATGCCAGACGGCTAAAGGATAATATTAATCTCTATTACCTAATCAAACGGAGCTGAAAGTCATCGTAAAAAGAGGATTTCACAAAGAAAAGAGACACTTCTTTTCAATTCCTTTAGTGACCCTAGTGTAGTTAGCTATCCTGTCGGGGACCATCAGTGTCCCTCTGTAGTCTTCTTTGTAGAAGCATTTAGCTGAGGAAAATAATTGTGTTCCTGTAGTGTAACAGGGTCCAATTCCAGGACCTAATCCTACGACAGGAAGCCCGCCACAAAAAGCCTAAGTGAGACTCCGCTACATTTTCCCCACACAGAATAGATTATTCGCTCAGCTGTCCAGCGGCTGCCATATTTGCCGAGAACATACAGATACACGTGGAAAAGGATTTCTAAATGCTGAGGGCAGGAGATAGTGTCTGGACCTTCGTTTTATTTATCTGCTCTGCGCGGTTTCCTGGGAGCTGAGCCGGTCCACTGCTCCGAGCGGGACGATCATATCGGCTGTAATGTTGTTGTGGCGGCCCAAGACTCTGGAGAGAACACTGTGCGTGCGTGCGTGTGTGTGTGTGTGTGTGTGTGTGTGTGTGTGTGTGTGTGTGTGTGTGTGTGTGTGTGTGTGTGTGTGTGTGTGTGTGTGTGTGTGTGTGTGTGTGTGTGTGTGTGTGTGTGTGTGTGTGCGTGTGTGTGTGTGTGTGTGTGTGTGTGTGTGTGTGTGTGTGTGTGTGTTGGGAGGCACTCTCTTCACACAACTGATAATTAGTGGCAAAAAGAAAAATAGGACATGATAACCAATTACAAACACACACAAAGGGAGTGAGAGCGAGTTAAGTGTGTTCATTAGCCCTCTGTCAGATTGGTTGATTGTTCAATGAAGTGAGTGGAATAATAAGTTGCGGGGGATGTTATGCCGTTACTGAAATGTTTGTGGGGATTTATTCTCATCAGTGGAGCCTCTTATTATTGAAGTTAACAGCTGAGGGCGGCAGAAAAAAGGCAGACCCAGTGTTTGGGCCACTGCCCACTCACTAAATAGCAAACACTCGAACAGTGTGTCTGCCCATTAAGAAATCCCTTGTCAACTGGCTCAAATGTTCTATGCCGCATTAGAGCCTTGCCAAATAAACCATATCCGTCCACCTGAGTAAACATGGGTTGAGCTTGAAATACAGTATATTGTCTGTGGTCCAATGGTTACAACAATATATCACAAGAAGAAGGCCATGCAGTCTGAATTAGACATATTTAGTGCAGTACTCAGAGTCCGCCTTCCATGTGCTGCTATTTGGGTTCCTAAAAGGTGCCATATCTTACAAAGTGAGAAATGCACACATTCTAAATCTAGAATTATTGTGTTTAAATGAGCCGTCACAACTTCCGTAATATTGTGATGTTATGAAATAAACAATACATAGAGTAGAGCAACCGTCAGACACAGGTGTTCCCCAGTTGGAAGGGTCATTGCATTAGACCAGTAAACACTGACCAATCAGAGCAGAATTAGCTTTTTCCCATAGGGGGCCTTAAAGGGCATTGCGCTAAAACTGAGCTACCTTCTACTATCTGCTTACCTCATGCAGTAAAAGAGTCATACCAGCTCAGAGGTCAACAAGGTCCGCGTTAGGTGTTATATCTAGGGCAGAAACTACTGGAATGCTACTTCGCAAGTGACCCGAGGGGAAAGGGGTTACATAAAGAAGATATGGGACCCATGGATACCTCGAAAGTCAACATCTAGCCTTACTTGTAAATAACTTCTAGCTGAGTTATCCAATACCCGCAAGCGCAAACTGATAACACAACTAAAGAGTAATGAGGTGCAACAAGATGCTGCGAGAAGGTTGATCCAGGAAAACAGGTCAGTGGAGGGACGTCATCACCATTCAACTCCCAGATTGGGTTCCATGCCCGAGGCACAGATAACCTTAACACAAGGGCAGCGGACCAACGAGAGACGATAGGTACGTTTAAAATCTGGGGCACCATTGGTTTGTTACCCTGTGAAAGTCTATGTGGTCGAAGACTAGTGAGCATAATAAAGATGGTGGCAAGTGATGACATGCTTAGTAAATGGTTCAGGCAGCAGAAACTCAATGGAAGACCCAAAGGTTCCATCAAGTAGGACAAGCCCCTGCATGGCATGTACCACCAACACATATAAGAGGTGGCTGATATCAAGAAATCATACCAGTGGCAGGAAAAGGCTGATCTGTACAGAGGTGTTGGGTTTTGAAATATCCATGTGCAGACTGTGTAGAGAGGCCCCTTAGACAGTCAGTATACATGGCACGCCATTACCATTCATATAGTTGATATATAGATACTTTTTACATCCCAAATTGAGAAATTATTTAAATCATTGGGCTAATATGGTCTGCAGAGGTGGGAAGTATTGGAGTACAATTACTTTGTTGCTGTACTTAAGTAAATTGTTCTGGTATCAGTACTTTACTCCACTACTTATTTTTCTGACAACTTTTTACTTTTACTTCTTACATTTTCCAAACAGGCTGGTTACTTTAGTTTTAATCTGCGTTTTGGTGGCGTGATCATTATTAGATTAGAGTCATTGCGTGCCTATTGATTTGAACACGATCCGTGTATCGATCACTTCCTGGTCTTCTCTAAAGAAGAGGGACCAATGAAAACGTTGTCATGTTGCCGTTGTTCAGCATGGAAACATTCATTAGCTAACAATCAATCAATCAATCAATGTTTATTTATATAGCCCAATATCACAAATGTTACATTTGTCTCAGTGGTCTTCACAGTGTGTACAGAATATCAGTATGACAATACGACACCCTCTGTCCTTAGACCCTCACATCGTACAAGGAAACACTTCTGGAGAAAACCCAGTTTAAAGGGAAAAATGGGAGAAACCTCAGGGAGAGCAACAGAGGAGGGATCCCTCTCCCAGGACGGACAGACGTGCAATAGATGCCGTGTGTAAATTGAAAAGATAATACATTTGCAACATAGGTAGTCCAAGTGTTTGGAAATGCATGTGTGTATAATAAGAAGATGAATCCACGAGGATATCCATCCAGGACCGATGATCCAGGACCACAGCCACGACTCGCGATCCAGGGCTCCCGATCCAGAACACAGGACCGCAGGATCATCCATGACTCCGGATCCCAGCGTATATAGACACCAAAAAGAAAGACATTTAACAATGACATTATTGTTCTATTAATATAAAGTGAGGTCAGGTACTCTATAAAACTGTTGGTAGTTATTGATAATTTTTACTTAAGTACATTTCCAAGCCCATACTTCTTTACTTCTACTTGAGTAAAGGATGTGTGTACTTTTGCCATCTCTGATGGTCTGTGCCTCATTGATTCTTCCTGTTGTGCATCCATGAACAAGTGTTGGTGAGCTGGACAACACTGGCACCTGATATGACCATCACCTACTGACTAAAGAAGCAGACGGCAGTCCGTGGACGCTAGCCAACACAACTGATCAGGAGGTAATGCTCCCTCCCAGGAGGGAGCATTACTTTCAAATACCGACCAATCACATGCCTCGGCACAACATGGAAGCTCCTTTCAGGCATCATTGCAGCTAAGATGAGTTAGAAACATGTCTCAATAAATCCCTGTATATCACTACCCATTATCTTATGCTAACACCAATCACAATGCCATGCAATATGTAACATATTTACAACATTTAACATTAGGGATCCAAACATCCCAGCAGTGGCTCAGTCAGAAAGGGCTTGGACTGGGAGCCGTAGGGTCGCCGGTTCAAGTCCCCGAACAGACCTAAATATGGAGTGTGGACTGCTACTTGGAGAGGTCCCAGTTCACCTCCTGGGCCCTGCCGTGGTGCCCTTGAGCAAGGCACCGGACATCCCCCCACCCCCATTGCTGTGCAATAGCTGCCCACTGCTCCTAGTACTAGACTCCTGGTACTAGGATGGGTTAAATGCAGAGGCCAAATGTCACTGTGTGTGCTGTGTGCTCTGCATGTGTGACCATTAAAGAGGGTCCCTACCAATTCTTCAAAAAATTACATCACAAATTCATTTGAATGTAAATAACAACTGATACATATGTAAAGACACATATCTTCAATATCCTAATCCTATGTTCCTATATTTTTCCCCCTGAACAGCTTTTAATAGCCGTTTGATTACATTTATATTCTGATTGAAGCTTCAGTTTATGAGTGAAATATAAACCCTGTGGCGTCCATGATGGTTATGCCAACCGCATTTTTCAAGTAGAAATATTTTAAGATGTGTTATGCATCATTTTTACTAAATTCCTTCCCAATATAACTTGATTTATGTGGTTTCTTTGGGAACTTTTGGCTTCCTCGTAGAGTTTAAATGTACGGTGATTGACTCTACAGTAAAAGTCAATAATAATACCTACGCAATACTGAGGATACAATATACACCGCTATTCATCAAAAAAAGATTTAGACTTTATGAAAAAAGGTATATGTCAAAATGATCTTAACACCTTATTAAATCCTGTTTTACTGCCTTTCAGCTGTTAAACTGATCACATCCCTGCCGTGATGTACAAGTGCACCCGGGGGTGAGTCAGTACATTGTGACTTTTAGGCACCTGTGGAATGTAACTAAATGTACTCAATGTAACTACATCGACTCAATGTAATCTGTAAGTAACTAAAACTGTCAGATTAATGTAGTGGAGTAAAACGTACAGTATTGGCTTCTTAAATGTAGTGGAGTAGAAGTCAAAATTGGCATAAAACCAAAATACTTAATTTAATGTACAAGTATTTCAAAATACTTGAGTAAATGCACTTGATTACATTCTACACACTGCCTAACATGGCAATTTGTTAAATTCCGACAGTGACAATTATGGGCCAAAACTGATCTCCCATGTCGTGGGAAATGTAGAGCTTCATTTTAGCATCGACATATAACTGCAGCATGTCCAGCAACAATTACATAAACATGCCCAGCCACCTCCAAACATACAGCGATGTGTGTCTGCTGCCACCTGCTGGGAAAACAAGCTGGATTTATCTTCCTCTGCTTTTAACTATTCCGAGGCTGTCAGGAGTATATCCCAGCATGCATCGAGGGAACACCCTTCACAGATCTAGTGTTCATTACAAAGCTAACTCACTTGTACAGACTGTCATTCACATTCACACATTTGGACAATTAAAATGATCCAGTAAGTGGGAAGAAACATTTCCTCACAAAGTGTCTTCACAGTATGGAAAATCCAACCTTCTTGTTTAATTGAAAAACTAGTGGTTCTAACCCCAGAACAGCTTGACACAAAGCACTTCAGTTGGGTTGAAAAGCTTGTTAGTATGATTTATTGCATTAATCAACTCAAATGTGAGGAAAAGAATATATCTGCATGAGAGAATAAACATGTCAGTTGGGTCGTTACTGATATATGAAGCTCATACATCTGTAATTATGGGAGCTGAGAAATAACACTATGCTGTTACAGTATCTGCACAACATTACATGTTTAACATTTTACACAGTCCTTGAAACCATTCATGAAAATGGTTTCTCATCGGAAATCCTACTTTGGCACTGTTAAACTCACTAGAAGTTATTATGTCTCTGTTTGATACCTGAATGGCCTCAATAATTATAAGAGTACACATGTATTATTGACTTTCTGTAACGTCTCTGTTGAACACCCTTTGTGGTCCGAAAGACAACCATGTTGAATGTCAAGTTTATTCAAACAGCACAAATATGGCTATAGCTAGTTACTTTTTGACCATGGGTATTATAAACTTTTAAGATCATTACTCCTTTAAATTGATCACTGTACAATGGCATTTTCATCCTTGGCTTGATTGTATTGTATTGTATTGTAAATTAGATAAATGTACTCAACTATTGTACTCAAGTACAATTTTGAGGTACTTTAACTGCTAATTGTTAATGTATGCTAGTTTCTACTTCTACTCTACTACATTTTGGAAGCTAATATTGTAGTTGTTGCTCCACTACCTTAATATTATTTGTTTGATTTCACTTTAGTAACTTTACAGATTCAGATTATGAGGTAATACAACATATTATTCAGCAGCAGTTTACAAAGTCTTTTAAAAAGGCTCCACCTAAAACGGGCCCTGTTATGCTTTCGGGGTTTTATCCTTTCCTCTAGTGTTATGTATGTTTTCGTGCATGTAAATGGTCTGCAAAAGCTCAAATCCAAGATTGGACTTCTTTGTTTACTTACATTACATAATAATATCACTATGTCACACCTTAACTAACCAATCAGAGCAGACGGTTCGGGCAGAAAGTGGATAGAAATGCTGCAGCACAGGCAGAATGAGAAAGCAATTAGTGATTATACAAGCGAAAACCTTTATAATTGTTAATGATCATATAATTACTGGTCCATGAAAGTTAACTCAGCAGCAACAAAGAACACACCAAATTCAGCAGGTATAACGTTTTGTTCTCTTTAGTCTGTTGTTTTCAATTCTCAAGGCCTCAACACTAAACTGTGTTGAGTTTATTGCCAAACTAAATCAAATATTTGTAACATGTCCACCCGCGAAATACTACTAGTGGCACAACTGAAGGTCATACTTTCAGTTGTGCGTATGTGCTCTGCTTTTAAAAAGGGTTGGATACACTTTAGCCTTCATCCACCAACTTATTTCCACACCATGGGCTATGGATGTTCATTATCTTTCATCTTGTCCATCAATCGTCTGGATTCCAAACCTTTGCCTGCCTTTTTCTTCTCTTGCCCCCTGGCTTAAGACCTCATCTCAAACAATCAGATTCTGTATTCGATTCCAAATACCATAAATTGAGACATGCTGAGAAACAACCATGAGAGAGCTTTCCTCGGGCGTTTTTCATGTCTCAGTTTATATCTTCACTGCAGGAAGGACCATGAAACATAGAAATGTGGTTTTGAAGGCTTTTTCTGACACCTACAGCAGATCAGGTAAATTACCGGCAGTGTCTTTGAGTAAACAAATGACTCTTTCATAAAGATAAAGTGTATCTGTTGGACGATTAATAATATTTCACCTTTGAATCCAAAATAGTGATTTGCTTGGCATATTTTGTCTTCATCTTTTGATCTTTGTTCCTTTTCTCCAACTGAAAGTTACAGTAATTGCCTTTCCCATATTAGGCTCAATCCCCATAGAGCAAAAGCTACAATAGGTCAAGAGAAACTCCTATGAGAACTGAAGACAATACCCCATTTGGTCTCAAGACAACAATTTCATGTTTCTTAGACTGAAAGACACAATAGGTTTTATAACCCAGCTGTCTCAAACCCTTCTCGTCTGATCGCTGTCATCTCTCCCCTGCCGATGCAATGGAGGAAAATATAGACCGCAGCTGCTTTCTTGATAGCACCGTGAAGGATGGGCAAACAGAGCTGTCAATGAAATGAAGGGCACAGAAGCAGGAAATATTGAATGTGTGCTCAGAGAGTTTAAATAAAGAAATGGCACACATGAATAAAAGTCGAGCACTTAGTCCATAATTAGGGGCACAATCAATCTTTTGAAAGTGGATATTTAAAAGTGTTTCCTCTAAAAGCAGCAAAAAGGGATCACTTAGGGATCCTTGGGTGAATTCCAGATGGTCCCAAGAAAAAGTAGCAGTCATTTAGTTTTAATTCCCTAATTAGCCCATATTTATCTATCAAGTTTTATTCTTCCACTCATTATCAAACCATTCATTGGCTGCACATTATACCGCCATTCCAAGAAACTTTCTGGCCGGAAGGACGTTTGTGAAGATATTTTTTAATGACTTCAATCACAGCTGATATAGCATCATTAATATTAAATCTCCTTCTGACCATTACTTTGTAGTTTGGGAAACATCAACGGCTTATTTTGTATACAATTATCTCCAGTTGTTATGGTTGCCAGTGTTAGGATTATGTTTTAAACAGGACCCAGGCGCAGGCAATGACTGAAGATGTTTAAATGGTTTATTGTTTCGGAGACTCAGGCAGGTTTGGTGATTATGGAGGTCCGGAGTGGAGGTAGGCAGTGAGAGGCTGGACTGATTACAAGGCAGGCAGGTATGATGCAGGAAGAAGCAGGCAGGTTGGCGGGAAGCTCTGGTGGATGATGGCCGAGGGATTGCACTGGAAACACAAGAGAAACTAGTTACAAAAAGTACGGAATTGCACGCAGACAGGATAACTGAATGGGCAGCCAGGAGGATGTAATACCACTGGTGTAGAAAACAATCTGGCGGTGAGTTGCTGGGAGACTGGAGTAGATAAGCTGTGTCCTGATTAGATGATGAGGGACAGCTGAGTCGGACGGCCAGGTGAGAGCAATCAGGCTGCTGCCTGCAAGGGAAACCACACCCTCTCCACACACACGGGAACAAACAGGGACACAGTTTGGACCGTGACAGTCAGAAGATAAGCCCTAATGTTCCGATCACTCTTGCTTTGATTCAACTAGCACTAGCAGGAAGACAGAATGAAACAACAAATTGGTCCATGATATATCAAAAACTAATGGGTAAGTAATTGCTGAATTTCCATGAATTTTGTACAATTTAGTTCCCTGAAGATTAGTCCTAGTATCTGCAAACCTCTGATCAGTTACTTGCTAAGGGCTGGACAACACTGGTTTCAACTGGGACACATGAAAGGTGGGGTGAATTCTCATGGAGGGAGGCAGCTTGAGTCTAACAGCAGATTAATTGATTATGCGCTTGATCACATAGGGGCCAATGAAGCGTGGTTTCAACTTCTTAGACTCCGCTTGTAAAGAAATCTTTTTTGAAGAAAGCCAAACTTTCTGACCTGGTTGGAACTGGGGAGCTGCGGTCCGGTAGCGGTTTGCAATATGCCGATTGCGTTCATCGGAGCGGAGAAGGGCAGAGCGGGCATCCTTCCAAATCCTCCGACAATGACGGAGATGGGCTTGGACAGAGGGAACTGCGATCTCGTCCTCTTGGGCTGGGAACAAAGGGGGTTGATATCCAAGAGAACATTCAAATGGGGACATACCGGTGGCAGCACTAGACAGTGAGTTATGAGCGTATTCAATCCAGGGCAGATGTAAGCTCCAGGAGGTGGGATTCCGGGAGGTGACACAGCGAAGTGCAGCTTCAAGGTCCTGATTGGCTCTTTCGGCCTGCCCGTTAGTCTGAGGATGATAGCCTGAGGAGAGACTGACAGATGCTCCAAGTGCTCGACAGAATGCTTTCCATACCTGAGATATGAACTGTGGCCCTCGGTCGGAAACAATGTCTGTTGGAATGCCATGAAGCCGGACCACATGATTGACTAAGAGGTCAGCAGTTCCAGAGGCTGTGGGGAGTTTAGGAAGAGGCACAAAATGAACCACTTTGGAAAAGCGATCGACAATAGTGAGAATGGTCGAGTTACCCTGTGAAACCGGGAGGCCGGTAACAAAATCTAGGCCGATGTGACTCCAGGGACGACTAGGGACTGGGAGAGGCTGGGGTAGGCCGATAGGAGACTGGTGTGAAGACTTGCTACGGGCGCAAACAGTAGAGGCCAGCACAAAGGCTCGAGAGTCCGCTTCCATAGAAGGCCACCAGAAGTGTCGTCTCAGGAGGGATAGGGTCCGACTCACACCCGGGTGGCAGGCAAAGCGGGAAGCATGGGTCCATAGGAGAACCTGTGAGCGGACAGAGTCAGGTACAAACAAACGGTTATCTGGACCATTTCCTGGATCTGGATGGTCTCTGTGCCTTCCTCACTGAGTTCTCAGTCTCCCATGTTACAGCGCCCACCACTCTGGTAGCAGGGATTATGGTGTCAGGAGCTATGGGATCCAGATCCACTGCAAACTTCTGGGACAATGCATCAGGTTTAAGGTTTCTAGAACCAGGTCGGTAGGTAAGGGTGAAGTTGAACCTGCCAAAAAACAATGCCCAGCGTGCCTGACGGGAGTTTAGTCGTTTGGCAGTTTGTATGTAGACCAGGTTCCTGTGGTCTGTCCACACAATGAATGGATGTTCAGAGCCTTCCAGCCAGTGCCTCCATTCTTCCAGTGCAAGCTTTACAGCAAGCAGCTCCCTGTTGCCAACATCATAGTTGCGCTCAGGGGTTGTCAGTCGTCGGGAAAAAAAAAGCACAAGGGTGAAGCTTTTGGTCGGAGACTGAGCGTTGTGATAGAACAGCCCCCACACCGGTGTTGGATGCATCAACCTCAACAATAAACTGAAGAGATGGGTCAGGATTCATAAGAATTGGGGCCGAGGGGAAATGTCTCTTCAGCTCAGAGAAGGCAGCCTCAGCCCGAGTAGTCCACGAGAAGGGGATTGCTGGGGAGGTGAGTTGGTTGAGAGGACCGGCAACACGACTGTAGTCTCTGATGAACCGGCGATAGAAATGTGCAAAGCCCAAAAAACGTTGGAGCTGCTTCCTGGTGGAAGGTTTGGGCCATTGTGCCACTGCTTGTACCTTCTCTGGGTCTGTTCTCAGCTGACCTTGCTCAATGATGTAGCCTAGGAAATCCACTGAATCCACGTGAAATTTGCATTTCTCTACTTTGACAAACAGCTTGTTCTCGTGGAGCCTTTGTAGAACCTACTGCACATGTTGGGTGTGTTCCTCCATGTTCTGTGAGAATATCAGAATATCATCAAGATACACAAATACTGAACAGTTCAGGAAGTCACGGAGGACATCGTTCACAAGAGCCTGGAAGACAGCTGGGGCATTGGTGAGTCCAAAGGGCATCACTAGATACTCGAAATGGCCTAGTGGGGTGTTGAACGCCGTCTTCCACTCGTCTCCTTGACGTATGCGGACCAGGTGGTAAGCATTCCTGAGGTCGAGTTTCGAGAAAATGGTGGCCTTCTGGAGGGGTTCGAAGGCTGAATTGATGAGGGGCAGTGGATACTTGTTCTTGATGGTGATGTTGTTAAGGCCCGGTAGTCAATGCAGGGGCATAGGGAGCAGTCCTTCTTGGATACAAAGAAGAAGCCTGCTCCGACGGGGGAAGAAGAGGGTCTTATGATGCCAGCAGCCAGTGAGTCTTTGATGTATGTCTCCATGGCCTCACGCTCAGTTCGGGACAAGTTAAACAGGCGACTGGATGGGAGAGATGCCCCAGGAAGAAGATCTATTGTGCAGTCGTAAGGGCGATTAGGGGGCAGAAAAAGAGCTCGCTGCTTGCTGAAAACCTCTCTCAGGCTATGATAAACCGGAGGGACAGCGGACAAGTTGAGTGGCTCCTGCTGAACTGGGGGAATACCGACCTCTGCTGGGGGAATTGCAGACCGCAGGCATGAAGAGTGACAAAAGCAACTCCAACTCCTTACTTGATTGGATTGGTGGAACTGAATCATTTCATGGTGATTACCGGACAGGACGAGATGTAGGGGTTCGGTGACATGGGTAACGTGTGCCAGGAGCTTCCCATTCAGACCTCGAGCATTGAGAGGAGCTGTCAGAGGTTGAGTTGAGATGCCAGCTGAGGCAACCAGTTGGGCATCCAAAAAACTCTCATCAGCCCCA
The DNA here is from genome assembly GCF_902827115.2 of Pseudochaenichthys georgianus. Lineage (NCBI taxonomy): Eukaryota > Metazoa > Chordata > Actinopteri > Perciformes > Channichthyidae > Pseudochaenichthys > Pseudochaenichthys georgianus. The sequence continues at coordinate 12,975,375 of NC_047519.1, read as the reverse complement.
GAGTCCACTAGGGCAGTCAGAGAGAGAGACTGTTGATTTAACAGCAGTGTGGCTTCAAGTGGCTTGCGGGTCTGGGGGGTTGAGGAAGAAACAACCTTGCTCACCAGTATCCCCACCTTTACTGGCGAGCACCCTCTTTTGGGCGCTGGGGGAATGTGTCCACGAGATGACCGGAGTGAGCACAGTAGACACAAAGTCCTTCTCTTATTCTCCGGAGAAGTTCTTGGGGAGTGAGTCGGGCTCTGCCTAGCTGCATCGGTTCCTCTGAAGACAGGAGAGGAGAAAAGACTTCAGATGGAGCACTAGGACTTGGGAAAGTCTCCGACCTGAATCTTGCGAGAGGAGATGAGACAGGGCGAGAGGGGAGTGACCCAGGAGATCGGCTGGCTCTTTCCCTACGGCGCTCCCTAAGGCGGTTATCCAGTCTTATGGCTAGGGAGACCAACTCATCCAAGTTAGCTGATTCGTCCCTCACTGCTAACTCATCCTTAACAGAATCAGTTAGCCCGGTTTGAAAAACCCCTTGAAGCGCTGTGTCATTCCACCCTGCCTCTGCAGCTAAGGTCCTAAATTCCACTGAGTATTCGGCTACACTACGGGAGCCCTGTCGCAGTGAGAGGAGGCGTTTAGTAGCGTCCCTACCGCTGACGGGGTGGTGAAAAACTTTCTTAATTTCTTCTGTAAACTCTGGATAAGAATAACAAAGATTGGACTGACTCTCCCATACAGCTGATGCCCAGGCTAGGGCGCTACCTGTAAGTAAACCTATCATATAACAAATCTTAGCTCTATCATTAGCATAAGTAGACTGCTTCTGCTCAAACACAAGAGAACACTGCATTAAGAAAGATTTACATGTCCCTAAGGCACCTGCGTACCGCTCTGGAGTGGGAATGTTTGGCTCACGTGAAGGGAGTGCGGGCTGAGCTGGAACCGGTGTTAACTCTTGGGGGGGAGCTGGATCCTCAGGAGCAGGCGGAGCAAGATGAGTGGAAACCAGGTTGAGGTGATGTCCCATCTGTGCTACGTTGGCGGCTAGTGATGCGAGGTTATCCATAACCTCTCTGAGCATCTGGTCATGCCGGCCCACGAGGACGCCTTGGTTGGAGAGCCTCACGAATTGGGTCCGGGCCTGCTGGGTCCATGGTGGCCAGATTGTTCTGTTAGGATTATGTTTTAAACAGGACCCAGGCGCAGGCAATGACTGAAGATGTTTAAATGGTTTATTGTTTCGGAGACTCAGGCAGGTTTGGTGATTATGGAGGTCCGGAGTGGAGGTAGGCAGTGAGAGGCTGGACTGATTACAAGGCAGGCAGGTATGATGCAGGAAGAAGCAGGCAGGTTGGCGGGAAGCTCTGGTGGATGATGGCCGAGGGATTGCACTGGAAACACAAGAGAAACTAGTTACAAAAAGTACGGAATTGCACGCAGACAGGATAACTGAATGGGCAGCCAGGAGGATGTAATACCACTGGTGTAGAAAACAATCTGGTGGTGAGTTGCTGGGAGACTGGAGTAGATAAGCTGTGTCCTGATTAGATGATGAGGGACAGCTGTGTCGGACGGCCAGGTGAGAGCAATCAGGCTGCTGCCTGCAAGGGAAACCACACCCTCTCCACACACACGGGAACAAACAGGGACACAGTTTGGACCGTGACAGTACCCCCCCCTCAACGGGAGCCTCCAGGCGAACCACCAGGCTTATCTGGGTGGTCTCTGTGAAAGTCCCGAATGAGAGAGGGACCTAGAATGAGCTTGCGGGACACCCAGCTCCTCTCCTCAGGACCATTACCCTCCCAATCGACCAGATACTGGTACCCACAGCCCCGGCGGAGAATGTCCAACAGCCGTCGGACTGTGTAGGCCGGGTGGTCATCAATAACAAGGGTGGGTGGAGGGGAGATGGCTGGAGGGCACAAAGGGCTGGACAACACTGGTTTCAACTGGGACACATGAAAGGTGGGGTGAATTCTCATGGAGGGAGGCAGCTTGAGTCTAACAGCAGATTGATTGATTATGCGCTTGATCACATAGGGGCCAATGAAGAAGCTCTGGTGGATGATGGCCGAGGGATTGCACTGGAAACACAAGAGAAACTAGTTACAAAAAGTACGGAATTGCACGCAGACAGGATAACTGAATGGGCAGCCAGGAGGATGTACTACCACTGGTGTAGAAAACAATCTGGTGGTGAGTTGCTGGGAGACTGGAGTAGATAAGCTGTGTCCTGATTAGATGATGAGGGACAGCTGAGTCGGACGGCCAGGTGAGAGCAATCAGGCTGCTGCCTGCAAGGGAAACCACACCCTCTCCACACACACACACACACACACACACACACACACACACACACACACACACACACACACACACACACACACACACACAGGAACAAACAGGGACACAGTTTGGACCGTGACAGTCAGAAGATAAGCCCTAATGTTCCGATCACTCTTGCTTTGATTCAACTAGCACTAGCAGGAAGACAGAATGAAACAACAAATTGGTCCATGATATATCAAAAACTAATGGGTAAGTAATTGCTGAATTTCCATGAATTTTGTACAATTTAGTTCCCTGAAGATTAGTCCTAGTATCTGCAAACCTCTGATCAGTTACTTGCTATACCGTGTTATAATAAACGCAAAAAAAAATGAACGCCACTAATTATTTTAATGCGATTAACTAGTGTATTAGTGTATTTTTTGTCCTCGGCCGCCCCGTAGTTTCAGAGCGCATCGAGTTTAAAATACCATCTACAAGCTGATGCTGACAGCCCCGCTCCTGCCGCCCGCTTGCGGCAGACCACACTTCCACGCTCACTGGCAGGCACCGACTGGCCATCTGGAGGACCGGGAGGGTGTGTGTATGTGTGGCACGTGTGGCACGAGCGAGCGAGAGAGAGACCTTACGTGTATTGTTGTTGTTAGCATCTGGTGCTAGCTAGCTGCGCTAACGGATATAAGGAGCGACATTTGGCGGATAACTGCGCCGAGCACTTGACTTTATGCAGGTAGCCAGACAGTGGGACAGACATTGTACGAAAAGTCAGCACGGATAGTGCGCGCAACATGATTGCAGCGTCCAGGCAGCTCCCGTTCGAGCATATGCCTTGAGTTGCACATAGCTCCAACGATCCATCACAGTGTCTCTCTCTCTCTCTCTCTCACTCACACACACACACACACACACACACACACACACACACACACACACACACACACACACACACACACACACACACACACACACACACACACACACACACACACACACACACACACACACACACACACACACACACACACACACTGTAAGGGAATATTTGTATGTATTCATGTTAGCAAACTATGAATAAGCTTAAAATGGGAAATGATTTGTGTAGAAAACTGTGAGCTGAATTTGGGCCTGTTGAACATGTGGTATTTGAGAACAAAGGAAGATGGGGGAAGGTGAGGGTTTGACTTACAGTCAACTCAGATCTAGGAGATAATGAAGCTAAGCTACTGTGATTGGGGAGACTTAAGAAGTGAGGTGTTGGTGATATTTGGGCAGCCAATCACGGAGGTCTGGAAGGGAGGATCAGATAACTCCTCCCATTGTAAGCAATGTATTAGACAGGAACCACGCTGTGTTCAGCCTCTTTCCTCTGGCTGGCTCACGTGACTATCAGGTAAACATGGGATCCCAAAGATAACTGTATTGAATTTGTACTGTATTGATTGTATTGCATTGTCATATTACCATTAAAGTAGATTATTGTTTTAACGGTTACTCGGTAGCACTGGATTTCTTCCTGTATGATAACCAGCTTGTTAGGGACGCATGGAGATTTGGAAAGCGGACCAGTTGTCCCTCAAAATCTCTAACAAATGGTGACTCAACGTGCCTGATAAACAAAGCTGTGGAAGAATCCGGACGACCGGAATGGGTCGGTAACAAACGCTTTCAAACATCTCAGACAATCAGCAGGGCCCTGCAAAACAAGACAAAAGGTACCAGACGCCTGTTAAGAAAATCAACTGTCTGTAATTGGATATACTAAAATGTTAGGATTGTCTGTAGGTGTTTCACAGTGTTTTTAAAGTTTAAATGGAATATACAATGCATATTTTACTATGTTAGGAAAGTTATATACAACACGTGAACGTTGATCGCCAGGTAGACAGAAAGTCCGGCGTAACGTAAATAGAGCAGTTTGGCGTGGACCTCAGGTAGTTTATTTCGGAGTGGCTTGGAAACGGTGCAGTTTGTGGGTTGCGAGGTTATATTCCTGCACGACAAAACCTGGAAACTCGATATTTTAGATCGGGTCGCCGTTTAAAACTGGGGTTAAGTAACAGACCAAGGCTGAAAGCTAAAAGCCAGCGGTCTGTTATATGTTAAATCAAGGGGGAGAACGCAAACCTCACCGAAATTGTGACGGGACCGGCTCTCGTTTCCCTTTGTCTGTAAACTTAATTTGAATAGCTAACGTGTGATAAAGGGCTCGCTAAGACCTGGGTTTTATGCCCCATGGAATGGTCACATTCTTTATGGGTGTCGAAGCATCATTCGAGGTCTTGCGGGTCTGTTGAAATAAACATCATATTATCAAGCTGGACAAACTGTACGGGGAATAAATCTGTGTGATTTTTACCTAAAATACCTGTGTGAGCAATTGTCTGTGGAACTCAGACAATGCATTCAGAAGAGTGAAGCTCATTTGTGGTCTGCTGCTGCCATCTAGTGGCTGAAAGGGGGTGACACACCCTGGACATTTTTATGGTTTAGCTTAGAGTGTAATCATTACATTGCTGGCCGGTATTGAAGAAGGGAAGCACGTTAATAGTAACAACGACAATAGCCCAGTATATTAATACAAGTGAACACATATTTCATTAAGTCAGATAAATAAAAGCGAAGTCAATATGGAACATCAGAATGGTAAAGACAATTCTGAAATTCCAGGGAGTTACCGGGAGCAATGGGAACAGATTAAGAGATTGATTTTAAGTGGAATCAAACTAGGGGCTAAAGAAAAGGCTTGTACTGATCTCCGATTCCTACACGATAAGATGATAACAGAGAATAGAGTGGAGGATGATGACACCGTAGGTAATTTGGGCACAGCATTGAATCTATATGAAAGACAGATTGTAAAGCAACTTGCACACCTAAACGAACAGAAGCCCAGATGGTTTGCCCGTAGCAAATGGAACAAACAAATACAAGCACTAGATAGATTGAGGAGGATTTGTCACAATGCTGCCCTCGCAATGATTGGGATTTATGTTCCTCCCGTCACAGACGAAAATCTCCCGGGTGCAATGGCAATCCAAAGCCCCATAGAAACACATGAAGATAAAGACACGAAGGTGCCTACAAATGGAGACATTCTTGACTATATAGCGGAACGACTCGAATATTATAAAACAATGCAAAATAATGGTGTCTCTAACTCAGAGCAGAAATCTCAAACGGGGCCCATACAAAATCCAGCTATTCCCACCCGCTCCTCTCTCCTTTACCCGGATTTAGGTACTCTGATTACACAGCCCCCTCCCCCTTATTCTCTACCCGACGAAAGCGCAAATAAATTGCAAACGATAGTGGCAGATGCATCGGACACAGGAGGAGGGGAGACTGCCATGAGCGTAGGGAACTATAGAATGGTGGGGACAGTAGCGTTGAGTCCGTTAAGGGGCGTCCCTACTCCAAAGAAAAGACTAAATGTTAAAAAAACACAAGTTTCCTCCCCGTTAGACGGAATACACAGCGCACACACCACGCGGAGGCCTAGTTTTAACACAGACCAGGAGGTGGTTTCCCCGAGAAGGGACAGTCGACCACCTGATAGGGAGCCCACCTCAGAACAATTGACTTCCCTTCTGACAGATCTTACAAAGAGCCACTCAGGCGCTACACAGACAGAAATAACATACATAACTGACCTCCTAGACGAGAGGGAAATACGAGAAAGACGGTGCTATGAACAACAGATTCAAGATAGACGTAAGGAGGAAGTCAGGGGACAAGAACAGAGCGGATATGAGGGCTCGGTAGAAGATATAGAGGAAATTAGGGAGAGGAGAGGCCAGAACACAGGTGTACGCAGGGGCGCTGAGGAGGGGGAGAAATGTGATCCTTTTCAGAACAGATCACGCCAGACATCTACGTCTTATTACCCATGCGTTGAGGGAGGGGCGTCGGGCCATGAAAGTGAGGAAGAGACAGCGAACCACAGAAGTGGGGGAAGGTCAGCTGGCCATAAAAGGGATAGGGAAACAGCAGGCCATACAACTGAGGGGTTTTACAATGGAGCAGGAGGCCAGGGTCATAAAGACAGCTGTCAGGACACCTTTCAGCAGGAACAAGCAGGACAGGAAGAGGAAGACAGCAGGAGGGCGAGGTGCAAAGTTAGGCAGATATCTCTGACAGGAACAATCAGTGAACGAGTGGAAGTAGGTCAGGTTCTTTCAATGCCCGTAACAGATTGAGGTCTCAACACACCACAGAAGACCCCACCAAGCATGCTTTTATTGCCCCAGTATTACAGGCGCCTTTAGTGGCCGCGCAAAGTGGGAAAACGGCTTATCATCCTTTCACACTAGGGGACATACATGCGCTGATCGATAAAATGCCGTTGCCTACTGAGGGAGGGAGACATTGGATGCGAAGGTTTGCGGACATGGCTGTAGGACAGACTATCTGTCTGGGAGATTTCAGGAGAATACTGGCACAACAGACTTCCTATTATGAGGTGGAAAGAGTTGAGGATAGATCAGGAACATCAACAATGAAAGATGACGTGCCTATTTCCTTTAACGATGTTCACAGCCAGCTGGGCAAAGCAATGAGAGCATTTCCCACAGACAGGGGGAGGTTACGGTTCACTGTCATTTACACTTACACCTGGAGAGGCTGCAGCAACCATGTTGCTCAGGGCACGCCAACAATACACAGTGGCAACTGACTGCAGTCCAGATAATAATGACCAACATATACAGATGTTTCGTAAGGCAGTGCTTGCAGCGGTGCCGAAAGAAATTAAAAGTCTGATGGAGGACAATCCAGAGGTAGATCAGTTAAACACACAGATGTGGGAACGTCATTTAGCCCATCATATGAGTAGATTTAACAAACAACATACAGAGAGTAGAACTGAGGAAGAGGACTTGAGGGTGCAGTTACTGCGAACGCAGCTGGAAATAGCCCGGAAAACAGTTCAGAATGACAAAAAGAATGCCAAACAGTTGATTGTTCACCCAGTAGCGCCGGCCGTGCAGCCACAGGGGCAACAAAACCCACAAGGGGGCCTTTCCAACCAGGGTCCGCCCTATAGTCAGCCCCAATTTGGCTATGATAATGGTTCTTGGGAACAGAGGGGTGGGTTCAGAGGCGGGTTCAGAGGTCGAGGTGGCTTTGTAATGACTCCTGGATTGGACTTCTATCAGAAGGTGTGTTTCATTTGCGGACAGCCAGATCACTGGTACAAGCAGTGCCCATATAAAGCCCCACCAGGAAGGGGGCGGGCTAAAGGGGGACAGAGAGGGTACGGAAGGGGGAACGGATCAGAGAGACCATATGTCCAGACACCCCAGGAGGCTGTCCCATTGCCGCAACAACCGAACCAGGGTCACATTGCCCCTAATGCTATGGCCGCCCCCTATGGCCAGTTTGTCCTGTATGAGGGGGAGCACTACGAAGAATGAAGACGCCCAGGGAACTCTGGATGTACGGGCCTGGCGGATCCATACATTACTATGACTGTTAAAGACTCAAAGCTACCATTCCTGGTTGAAGGGACTTCAAGGCGTCCCTTTCATCTACAACAGTTTCAGTCATAGGGTTTTCGGGAAAAATAGAAAAAATACCGCTTTCCACGCTGTTATCCACCAAGATAGCAGGACAGACATTCTTGCACCAGTATATTCCTGCACCTAAAAGCCCGGCTAACCTCATGGGAAGGGATATTCTGATCAAAGCGAATGCCTCCATCCTCTGTTCCCCGGATGGACTGATAATATCATTCCCAAATGGCACGAGCATCAACTGTTCTTTATCTACCATAAAATCAGGTTCTCAGATAATGTTGGCCCAGTCCACTGAGGCAGAAGCAACCCAACATGCCACTATATTCTGGGGACTGTTGGACCGACCTCGGGACAACACACCTGGACTATATTCCATTTTTCAACAATGGAAGCCATTAGGGGTGTAACGGTTCACAGAAGTCACGGTTCGGTTCGTACCTCGGTTTGGAGGTCACGGTTCGGTACGGTTCGGTACAACAACAAAAAAGCAAAAAAAAGTCCCAAATGCATAATTCCAGGTTTGTTGTTACTTATGTTTGAACAGTAGTGCAAGTTTCAGTTTAAAAATAAAGAACTCTGACATTTTGAATAATTAACTGTATTAAACAGTTAAAAACAAACCATACACAGTACACTCAGATGGCCATATTATCTATAATGGCTGATGTCAAACAAAAAGGTTTCATCAAGCTGTAAAACTAAAAAGGATGTCTTGAAAATATTACATCATAAATAATAAGAAAGTGTTTCAAGAGCGCAAAGTCGTTGAAAAACATATGCCAAAAGCTTCTGTTATTTATTGTTGGTCTCTCGGCTTTCATGTCTATTGGCTTCTTAAAAACAGCGGGGATCAGCTGTTGAACTGCTGTTGTCTTTTGCGGGCTCCGGTGATTGGCAAATCTGGGTGATGTGTTTTCATTAGCGTACCGCACCGCTGTAGAACAACGCCGACACACCGTCCTCGTCCGATCCACCACTCGCACACCTCATCGTTATTGTAGTCCACAGGGAACCCGAAATGTTCCCACACAGCTGATTTAAAAGAAGCAGGTGGGTTCTAGCTCCTGTGTAGTATCTGAACTCACCATACTAACTTTTCTTCTTCTTGTATTTTGTTCGTTTTGTTGTTGTGTTTCTTCTTGTTCTTCATTTGTTGTTTAAGGGGCGGCTGGCAAACAGCTTTTAGGCGCAATACCGCCCCCTGGATTGTATATAGTGTAGTGGATACTGCCCTGAATTACTTTTTTCCCACTCGTAAAAAAAAGGCGTATTCGCCGTGTGACTGCATGTGCCGAACCGTGACGTCCGAACCGTGACGTCCGAACCGTGACGGTACGGGACGAATACGGATACCGTGACACCCCTAGAAGCCATGGATTAACCTCCTCAGGCCTTATGGCCCCCCTCCGGACCCCCCCCACCTGACGCTAAACTATGATAGAAGAGACGACCAAAGTTATAAATATGAGTATGATAATGAGGTGTCTATGGCCGTTTGGGACGTTACCACGACAAATCTCTTTGTGGGACAGGCGGGGGTGGCTGCGTCGGTTGAGCTCTCTGATGAACAGCTGTATTGGTACCGTTTGTCTGCTGAGTCCACACCGCACATTTCATTAGCTATCAGGAAGGGTTATGAAGCTAAAGAACTTGGTCCCATGGTAAAGACGCTGCTAGAAGTCGAAGATTGGGAACCTACGCAGATCGCGGCACTGACATACTCTCCCACACACAGAGCTTATCGTCTTAAAATCTGCACACAAGAATGCATCCACATGGAGAGACACGAAGTAGATAGACATCATGGTAGGGAGAAAACTGACCATGCATATACAGTTGACATGTTGCGTGATCTCCCGTCTGACCTGTGGGCGTCGCACTCATGATGTAGGTTTCTGCTTAAAAGCCACACCAGTAACATTTGAGGTGAGCAGCTCTGTGCCTGTGAACCAGTCACAATACCCGATCAAAGCACAGGCAAAAGGGGGTGTTGACAAGGCAGTGGAGGGACTGAAGAGAGCAGGGGTGTTAGAACCCTCACAAAGCGTTTGGAATAGTCCCATACTTCCTGTATCAAAATCTAGCGGGGAGTACAGAATGGCTCATGATTTGAGAACCGTTAATGCTATTACGACTACAGCTCTGATACCCGTTCCTAACCCCTACACGGCTATCTGTAATATCTCACCTGAACATACATGGTTCACCTGTATTGACCTAGCCAACGCTTTCTTCTGCATACCCCTGGCAGAGAGTACGAGACCTATTTTGTCTTTTACAATAGGAGGGGAGAAACTACAATACACAAGACTACCACAAGGCTTCAGTTTGTCTCCGGGGATATTTAACAAAGTACTCAGGGAACAGCTAGAGGGCGTTACATTGCCAGTGGGGGTAGTATTGATACAGTATGTAGACGACCTTCTCATCGCAGCACCTTCTGCAGCCTCTTGTTTGGAGGCCACCAGAAACCTACTGGTGCGCCTCCACGCATCAGGGTTCAAAGTCTCCAAGAAAAAGCTACAATGCACCCGTAAAGAGGTGACATTTTTGGGCAGAGTGATTTCCCCAGCAGGCACGGGCATGTCGGCAGCGCATCAGGAACACATTTTGAACCACCCGAAACCCAAAACAGTAAAAGACATGTTGTCTTTTTTGGGTCTCACAGGCTACAGCAGACACTACATCCCAGAGTATAACCTGAGAACAGCTGGACTCAGAACACTGATCAATGAGAAAGGCATGCGCAATCTCACTGCCACGCTGAACTGGACACAAGAGGCAGAAGCTGCGTTCATTTCTCTCAAACAATCCATGTCCCAAGTCACGGCTCTCGCCTCTGCATCTTATGCATTACCATTCTTTCTTGATGTTTCTGAAAATGAAAACACAGTAAATGGGATTCTTTTTCAGAAAAAGGGGGGTTGTAGGACAATATTGATGTATGTCAGTGTTACACTGGACAGAGTGGAAAACAGAGAACCTCCCTGCATGAGACATGCGGCAGGTACAGCACGTATCTTGAACAATATTTCACACATTGTGATGAGCCATCCTTTGACAGTACTGACAACACACAGCATTGTCTCTTTTGTGAACTCAAGTGCATTCACAATGACTTCAACGAGACAAACAAGGCTGGAGAAAACTCTGACAAAGCCACACATCACATACACACATGAAGGAGTTAACAGCGCAGACACCATTGGCAGCGGAGAACCCCATAGGTGTGAGGAAAGAATCATCCAGGATGTGAAGATAAGAATAGATCTCAGAGACGAGCCTATGCCACATGCAGAAAACCTGTTCACAGACGGCTGTTGTTTCAGACACCCCACCGACGGGCTCCAGGCAGCCTACGCAGTGGTGGCTCAGACAGCGGAGGGAGAGTTTGAGGAAAGAGCAGCAGGAAAAGTAACAGGGAAAGTCTCAGCACAGTTGGCAGAAGTAATGGGAGTCATTGCAGCATTAGAGCTATCAAAAGGAAAAGATGTAAACATATATACTGACTCAGCATATGTTCATGGTGTCATACATGTGGAAATGCGCCAGTGGATGAGAGCAGGATTTGTAACGTCCACAAATACCCCCATCAAACATGAGAAAGAGATCAAAAGGCTTGCAGAAGCAGTAATGTTGCCTAACAAGTTAGCTTTACTTAAGTGTAAAGGTCACAACACAGAAAATAACTACTTGGCTTGGGGTAACAATGCAGCAGACAAAGCAGCTAAAGAGAAGGCAGGATATACACCATGGTATCAAATGCTTGTCTTAAAATCTGCTGACTTGCTGCCCGCAATAACAGACGAGACGCTTAAAGAAGCTCAAGAAGCGGGGTCTCCTCAAGACAAAAAACTATGGTCAAACAGGGGGGCTACCAACAAAGATGGGATATGGTACTCCCCAGATGGGAGACCGGTAATACCCCCAGAGTGGATAAGATCCATGCTTAAAGAAGCACACGGCCCAACACATTGTGGTAAAACTCAGATGAGCAGACACCTGACTCACTGGTGGCACCCCTACCTACCTGACATGATAGCAAATCACCTAGAAGAGTGTGTAATTTGTTTAACCCATAACATCAGAGCCACAGTGAAACCACACCAGGGAAAGTTCCATTTACCTAAGATGGCAGGAGAAGAAATCATCATTGACTACACTGACATGATTGACAAAGTAAGAGGATTCAGATATTTGTTAGTTGTGGTAGATGCATACACAGGTTGGCCAGAAGCTATCCCTTGCAGAAGAGAAGATGCAGACTCAGTGATCAAATTCCTAGTCACGCATTACATTCCATTACATGGATTTCCTAGGAAGGTGAGGTCAGACAATGGCAGCCATTTCAAGAACCATGACCTACGCACAGTAGAAGAGTCCCTAGGACTAAGACACAGTTTTGGAGCAGTTTATCATCCACAGTCTCAGGGAAAAGTGGAAAGGATGAACCAGAACTTAAAACAAAAACTCACCAAAGCATGCGAGGAGACAGGCATGAAATGGTTAGACGCATTGCCTCTAGCTCTTATGTCAATCAGGAGCTCCATTAACAAAGGGACAGGTTTCTCTCCATTTGAGCTCACTCATGGTCACCAGTTCCCAGGCCCAGGGGCCCTAAGTGTAGGAAAGGAAATAGAGGTTCTGAGTTCGAAACCATACTTCCAGCAACTTAAGGGATTAGTGGCAGATTTTTCCACCGAGGTTGCAGAGGCAAAAGGGGGACCCGAGAAACACGAAGCGAACACTGCGGAGTTCGTCTGGCTGAAAGCGATCAGACCCAAGTGGCTGAGACCCAGGTTCTCTGGACCCCATCGGGTGATGCAGAGGACATCTCACGCTGTCCGCTTGGAAGGGAAAGGAGACATCTGGTACCACTGGAATCAGTGCGCAGTGGGGAAACCTCCGGGAAGGACCCTAGACGACCTCATCACGGACGTGGTCTGCGCAGAGGAGGAACCAGAGGACAACACTCCTATCACCGACCCAGAGGAGGAACGGCCCTGAGGGAACGAGGCAGAGCGGGGTGGATCAACGCTTCCAGATGGCGTCTGTCTTCTCCACCGGAGGCTGGCGTGTGAAAGCTGTCATCATCCTCCTCGTCCTGGGCCTGCTGTACCTGTCCAAGGTAGCCCTGCTTGATGAAGCTGTGGCCATTCCAACGACAGGTGGCAAGGGCTCTCGCCCCTCGGGGGGAGAAAGTAAGGTGCTCTTATCTAAGGGCCCAGACCCTGAGGGCAAAATCACACCAACGGGCCAATCAGTGCCTAGCGACAAAGACAGGTTGTTTCCAATCACCACACAAACATTCAGTACGATGAGAGAGAGACAAAGAGAGAGAGAAAGAGAGAGACACAGAGAGAGACACAGAGAGAGACACAGAGAGAGAAGAAGGAGGAATGCCCCTCTCTCTGCTCACGAACCACAGAATGTTTCTTTTAACTGCCCAACTGCAATATGTGACTTACCAAACTGTGTTATTAAGTACCCTGTGTTTTAACAAGTGTGTTCAGCCTCTTTCCTCTGGCTGGCTCACGTGACTATCAGGTAAACATGGGATCCCAAAGATAACTGTATTGAATTTGTACTGTATTGATTGTATTGCATTGTCATATTACCATTAAAGTAGATTATTGTTTTAACGGTTACTCGGTAGCACTGGATTCCTTCCTGTATGATAACCAGCTTGTTAGGGACGCATGGAGATTTGGAAAGCGGACCAGTTGTCCCTCAAAATCTCTAACAACACACACACACACACACACACACACACACACACACACACACACACACACACACACACACACACACACACACACACACACACACACACACACACACACACACACACACACACACACGCACGCACACACTGTATTGTATGAGAGGTTCCAGGTTGAATTGAGGCGAATATTTGTAATGTTCAGAGGTTGTTGTGTTTAATATTCATGAGAATATTTGTCATTGTTCAAATGATAATAAACATTTGCATAAAGCATATTTGTCTACTCATATGTTGATAAGAATATTAAAGGTGACATGTCATGCTTTTCCGGTTATTGCCCGTCCCCTTGTGTGTTATGCATGTGAACGGTCTGCAGAGTCAAAACCCTCAAAGTACACCATGTACTACCATGTAAAACTCTAAAACAGAAAATACCTCTACCCGTTTAGTGGAGAGAGTGAATACACTCAACAAGACTTTGTTATGGAAGCAAAGCAGGGGAGGGGGTGTGTACAGCCTCCTGAGGGTCCGATTGTGGATGTCATGCGAGCAAAATATGGTGAAGAAAGTCTGTCTAAATTCATATTTTAGACTGCACTGTAACTTTTATCCATGTATTTTTCCTTAATGTTTATTTTATTAGCACTGTAACTTTTATCCATGTACTTTTTCTTGTAATGTTTAATTGAACTATTCATATTTTAGACTGCACTGTAACTTTTATCCATGTATTTTTCCTTAATGTTTATTTTATTAGCTTTTCTTTTTTAATGCTTAATGTCTTTCATTTCTTTTTTGTAAAGCACTTTGAATTACCCTGCGTCGAAAAGTGCTATATAAATAAACTTGCCTTGCCTTGCCTTGCCTTACACATACTTTACAGAGATGCTGTATGCGAAACCAATGTGAGTTTGGAAAATTGCACAGTATAAATCTATTCTAGTAGACCACAACAATGGAATTATGATCAGTGGAAATGGCCATGACATGTGACCTTTAAAAACTTGAAAAATATTCCTCTAAGGTACATTTAGAACAGATAAAAAATGTGCGATTAATCGCGATTAACTATGGACAATCATGCGATTAATCGCGATTAAATATTTTAATCGACTGACAGCCCTAGTTATAATATTATAGTAAATTCCCCACGATGAGCAAGGAGCAGTAACCACAAAAATGCACCCTCAGTTGCAAAGCTGTTTGCCTACTTTATTTTCTTCAAAATAGTCCTTGCCCCCCCAGAAGATCCTTTCTAACTTTGGTGACATCCTGACCTTTCAGTTCGTAACACACAGAGGTAGGAGAAGTACTCCGAAGTACCAGAGTGTAGGAATACTCTGTTACAAGTAAAAGTATTGCATTCAAAATATTACTCAAGTAAAAGTATAAAAGTATTGGCATCAAAATAAACTTAATGCACCAAAAGTAAAAGTACTTATTGTACAGATTGGTCCATTTCAGAATAATATATATGATGTGTTTTATAATTATTGATCATTAAAGTGTTTTCAAAGCTGGTAAAGGTGCAGCTAGTTTGAATGACTTTGTGTACTGCAGGGTAGCTTAACATGTACTCCAAGTGTTGATTATATTTCACATCATTAATCCAAATCTGTAACTAAAGGTATTAAATACATGTAGTGGAGTAAAAGTACATGATTTACCTCTGAGACATTGTATTGGACTTGAAGTACAAAGTAACTTAGAATGGAAATACTCAAGTAACGTACAAGTATCTCAAAACTGTACTTAAGTACAGTAATTGAGTAATGTACTCATAGCCGCGGGAAGTAGGGGTGCTGGGGGTGCTGCAGCACCCCTTGTTGGCGAGTGGTGTACATTTGAAAAACTGAGTGACCACCTAAATAAAAATGATTAAACTACATAAAATAGTTATGATTTTACTTAAAATAAAATTAGCTGTATACAGTAGCATATAATAGTCATAGTACATGATGCGACAAACACACTGCAGAGTGACGACTTTCTAGAATGGCGCAAAAAAGGATTTTGGATTATTTATTTTTTTTAACAAACAACCCAATAAAAAGAGTGGACCACCAGCTACTCTTCAGCCCACCACCTCTACAACTAGAGTAATATGACACAGAAGAGACTGACACATCTGACTTTGATTCATGTCCACAGTAACATTTCGGACAATGTGGATGTATTTGCTCTAATGAGGGTCTTCATTAGTGCCACCCCAGGCTACATTTGGAGTTTTGTGAAGTCCCAACAAGGTAAGACGATATTTTCCTTTAATGCTGCTGCCGCTGTGCAGTGTTTTGCCTTGTCAATCAGTTACAATTGAATTCATAGTTTTATTAATATTGTAAATAATATTTTCGTCTGACTATTTCTAATGTTATGTAGGCTAGGTTTGTAAGACCCATAGTTAGCATGTGGGCATGTGCAGCTGTTGCTAAGTGATGTAGGTCTATAATGGTTTATTAAGCCTAACAGTTAACACAAACAATGTATGCGGCTCGTATCGCTGACAGCCGGGCCCGGCCCGGCACCGCCTTTTTCTTTTCTTTTTTTTTAAGCGGCCCCCCTCCCCACTATTGGCAGCACCCCCTGAGCAAAATGACTTCCCGCGGCTATGAATGTACTTAGTTACTTCCCACCTCTGTCAGTAACACCATCAGGTCAACGTCTAGACTAGCACTAGACAACATTTTGGTCCTTCTGTAATGCATTGATTCATGGGGTATCTTAAAAACGAATGGCTTTTTTTCCTTGACATCTACTTACTGTTAATATGTCTAGTCCACAGAAGTTGAACCCTGATGTCAACCGGTACATTGTTCTTAAATAATACATTAAAACTGTATAGTTAATACATCCTATGCCTACAGATGATGATGGTACGACTGCAGCTATAACTTTTGTTTACCTGTAAATGATCCCGGTCTTCAGAAGATGATTTCTATTGATGTAGGTGATTGTTCACAAATACGATCAGTCCCTTCGGCAAATAATTTTGTTGAAATAAGGCATCTGAAAAACTACTACATATTTCCCGTAGTCGTAATGCAGCTAATCTTAACTCTAGCATCATTTTACCTATGTAAGCAATCTAAATCGAGAGTTCCCTTTCCATTCAACTTTGATGGATTTGGCTTAATCTACATACCCCCTTTCAAGAAAATATCACTTACAAACACTAATCCTCCTCGTACTCTTAGAGCCAGCAATGAGGATGGACCATTTTAACTGTTATTCAAAAAAAAAGTTAGAATTTCCTTTGACTTGGCAGCTATCTTCAAATCTCTGAGCTTTTTAGCTCATTACAGGTAAAGCAAGATCTTCAGTGTCTTCCATTCAACACCATGGCATCAAAGCATGCAGTGAATATTTCCATCCGTCTGGTTTTTAACTCTCTTTTATTCTCATGCAGGTGCTAGCTGTTAGTCAGTGTCTTACACATTCCAAATCAATTGTCTGACTTGGCATCCATCCACTCACTCATTATTAATTGACAGTACCCCATCTTATGATATGCCCTGTTTTATGTAGGGGATTACAGACACAAGCACACACACAAAAGGAATGGGATAATTGGTTTATTTTTACATTTTGATGTTAGTCTCCAAGGATACAGCTAATTACCCTGGATCAGTGAATACAACATATCTGTTTTCTCGTAGGGAATATGCTGAAAGGAGGTACAGAATGAGTAATGACTGTATTGGAGATGAGTCCTTGAAAGAGGTAATCTTAAAAAAAGAAAAAAGTTTTCAAGGGTTGTAGAAAAGTTCTCTTTTTTGGAAAGAAACATCAATGATGTGCACCCAGCACCCCCACCTATTTTTCTATTCTCAATTTCACTAGAGGTAGAGAAAAAGGGCATTTGTCACTTGTACACAAAGCCTAAGAGAACACTAGCTCCATTTGTTTGTTTTGTTTCCTGCAGGATATTGAAAAGTAATTTGATTTGGAGGCTGTGATGGATTGGTGGCTTTGTGTTCAACCTGTGCCTCGATACTGCAAAGCATCAAAAGGTACCAATGCTTTTTTTAAATGAGCTCTGTCACAGCATGTGTTACCGCTGTTTATACTTGCAATCCTGCAAACAGTGGAAGAGATACATCATCTAACAAAGCACCAATTCTTCTTCTAACATTTTCACTTTGATGCTGAAATAAGTAGCAGTGCAGCATATACATCTTTATCTTGATAAATCATTAATCCTGTCTGAAGTCTAAAGCAACCCTTAGAAGTATGTTTGGATATTCAGTTTCAGTGAATATGAACTTATTTCAAGACCCCTGTATCCATTTGAGTTATTTTGAATAAGAAGGATGACTATTTTGTTGAGATTTGTCATTAAAACGTGTGTATGTACAGTATGTATATATACATATATGTATATATTTTTTGATTTGTATTCCTCGGGATGGCCAGAAACAGCATTTTAATATCCCTGTCTGTACACTCTAAAAACGAATTCAGGCGACCTTTCACCTCCACTTAATTAAATGCATGGTTGCAAGATAAAAATGTGAGTTAATTGATTTAGATAAACATTTTAAGTTGCAAACATTGATTTATAAGTTGTGTTGACGTAATAATGTTGGTAATTACATCAACTTAATATTGTGTGTAATTTGAACTCTGATTTCTGCGTTAATTGACTTAAAACTAAATTCAAGTTGTAGTAAGTAATGCAATTGGCTTGATAACTTAATTGTTCTACACCTTGAGTTAAGGATTTCAAGTCCACTCCCACTTAGCATGCCTGGACAAGTTCCCACAGTTAAGACAAATAGAAATATACAAAGGACATTTTAAGGTGAGTGTCATCTTTTGTCATTCAAATACAGTAGATAGCCTTGTAGTTGCACTGTATAGGCAAATTGCTGTTTGACCAAAATAAGCAGCCTTTGAACTGTGAATAGTTCTGTGAGAGGATACAAAGTAGTAGAAGCTACTGTGAGAGTAAAAATACTTTGGTTACTATTGTGATATCGCTTTTTATTCAAAATGAATCTCGGTGAGTTTAGCGACGTAATTAAAAATCTTGAAATAAAATAAAATCCACGGGCACAGGACAAAAGCACTGTCAGTTACACTTTGAAGCATATTGCACTTTTGGCCACACCCCAATCAATAATATCTTAGCAACGTTCAGCATGGATAGGTGTTGACAGCAATGGCATGGGAAAATGATTGTGTAACATTTGAAAAGTGGCTTCTGCTCTTCACTTAACCAGTTCGAATATTGTATGGAACCTGCAAAAAAGATGAAAAGATACACTTACACTTGCACGGTTGTGATTGACAAAATCTGTCCACATGCATTTAAACACTAGGAAAAGTACTCAAAACCACCTCTGTGTGTCTTCAGGACCACATTGCCATGACGACACACACATGCAGACTCAATAGGTGAAAACAATACCAGCGTTGCTTTAGCAGCTGGTAATAATGGTAATTCTATCGCTCGAGGTGGAGTCGAAAGAGATGAGTTTTCAGTCTGCGTCGGAAGGTGTGTAAGCTTTCTGCTGTCCTGATGTCAATGGGAGCTCATTCCACCATTTTGGAGCCAGGATAGCAAACCCACGTGTTTTTGCTGATGGGAACTTGGGTCCCCCTCGCAGCGAGGGTGCAGCGAGTCGTTTGGCTGATGCAGAGCGTAGTGCACGCGCTGGGGTGTACGGTTTAACCATGTCCTGGATGTAGGAAGGGCCAGATCCATTCGCAGCATGGTATGCAAGTACTAGTGTCTTAAGTGGATTCTAGCAGTTACCGGAGTGTTGTGGGAGAATTTAGGAAGGTTGAAGACCAGACGAGCCGCTGCATTCTGGATGAGCTGCAGAGGTCGGATGGCACATGCAGGTAGACCAGCCAGGAGGGAGTTGCAGTAGTCTAGGCGTGAGGTGACGAGAGCCTGGACCAGAAGCTGCGTCGCTTTCTGGGTCAGCTGGGGACGTATCTTCCTGATGTTGTAAAGCGTGTATCTGCAGCAACGGGTTGTAGCAGCGATGTTTGCAGTGAAGGACAGGTTGTTATCTAGGATCACACCCAGATTCCTTGCAGTCTGGGTCGGGGAAACAACAGAGGTGCCGATGTTGATAGTCAGGTCAAGAGTGGGACAAGCTTTTCCCGGAAGGAAAAGCAGTTCAGTCTTGTCAAGGTTGAGCTTGAGGTGATGAGCGGACATCCACTGAGAGATGTCAGCTAGACAAGCAGAGATGCGTGCGACGACCTGGGTCTCTGAGCGGGGGGAAAAGACAGAATTAATTGGGTGTCGTCAGCGTAGCAGTGGTATGAAAAACCATGCGGGCTAATGACATATCCGAGCGAGTTTGTGTACAAGGAGAAGAGGAGGGGACCAAGAACAGAGCCCTGAGGGACCCCTGTAGTTAATTGACAAGGGTCGGACTCGGACCCTCTCCAAGTTACCCTGTAGGTACGGTATTTGAGGTATGAGGTGAGGAGGGAAAGTGCAGAGCCTGAAACTCCAAGTTCTTGGAGAGTGCGAAGGAGGATCTGATGGTTCACCGTGTCGAATGCAGCAGAGAGGTCCAACAGGATGATGACAGAGGAGAGGGAGGCTGCTTTAGCAGTGTGCAGTTCCTCAGTGACAGCAAGGAGGGCAGTTTCTGTGGAGTGACCTGCCTTGAAACCAGACTGGTGCGGATCCAGAAGGTTGTTCTGATGGAGATAACAGGAGAGTTGTTTAAAGACAGCGCGTTCAAGTTTTTTAGACAGGAACGGGAGTAGAGAGACAGGCCTGTAGTTTATAACATCAGACGGGTTGAGAGTGGGTTTCTTTAGGAGGGTTTACTCTTGCCTCCTTGAGACTGTTTGGAAAGTGACCAGAAGTTAGAGAAGTGTTGATGAAATGGGTGAGAAACGGTAGAATATCAGGAGCGATAGTCTGAAGGAGGTTTGAAGGGATAGGGTCCAGAGGACAGGTGGTAGGGCGGGCAGAGGTAATGAGGGTAAGAACCTCACTTGGCGAGAGAGGGGAAAAGGAGGTTAGTGTGTGGGTGAAAGGAGGGTCTGGTGACCCAGCGGTGAGTAAAGGTGAGTCAGAAAAAGAAGAGCGAATATCATCAACCTTTTTTTCAAAGTGGTTAACAAAGTCGCTTGACAGAAGTGAGGAGGGGGAGGGGCTTTGGGAGGGTCCAAGAGCGTGGAGAAGATGGAAAATAGTTTTTTAGGATTGGAATAGGAAGATTGGATCTTATCTTGAAAGAAAGTGCTTTTTGCCTGAGAGATCGAAGCAGAGAAAGAGGAGAGGAGAGCCTGATAGGTTAGGAGGTCGTCGCGGTGTTTGGATTTCCACCGTTTCCGCTCTGCTGCCCGAAGGACAGTTCTATTCGCACGCAGTGCGTCATTTAGCCAGGGAGCAGGAGGGGACTGACGAGCCTGCCGAGATGTGAGAGGACAGAGAGAGTCCAGAGAGGATGAGAGAGTAGAGAGGAGAGTTTCCGCAGCAGAGTTTGGAGGCAGGAGTTGGAACGAGTCAGAGGAAGGGAGGGCTGAGAGCACTGATGAGGAAAAGGTAGAGGGGGAGAGGGAACGGAGGTTTCGGCGGACAGGTGCAGGATGGGAAGAGATTAGTTTGTTATGTTTGGAAAGGGGTAGAGAGAATGAAATGAAGAAGTGATCAGATGTGTGGAGCGGGTTTACAGAGAGGTTAGAAGTAGTGCAGTTCCTTGAGAATATGAGATCAAGGACATTGCCAGCTTTATGAGTTGGTGGGGACGGAGACAGTGAGAAAGCAAAGGCGGTTAACAGAGATGTTAGTTCGTCTATCTTCCCCGTCTGGAGGTTGAAGTCTCCGAGAAGTACAGCGGGAGGGCCAGATTCAGGGATGTGTGAGAGGAGATTATCTATTTCCTCCAAGAAGTCCCCCAAGGCACCTGGTGGACGGTAGAGAACAACAATGGTTAATTGTATAGGATGGGTTACTGTGACGGCATGGAATTCAAAGGTGGAAGGAGTGAAGTTAGGTAGCTTGAAGAGGGAAAAGCTCCATTTGGGAGAGAGCAGGAGACCAGTGCCACCTCCTCTGCCAGTGGGTCTGGGTGTATGGGAGAAGGAATATGCGGTGGAGAGAGCTGCTGGGGTGGATGTGTTGAATGGAGTAATCCAGGTCTCAGTGAGAGCAAGGAAATCCAGGGTCTGCAGGGAGGCGTAGCCAGAGATTAAGTCAGCCTTAGGAACAGCTGACTGGCAGTTCCACAGGCCGCCTGAAACTAGATGTTGGATCTCAGTGGAGCACGTGGGATAGACGAGAGCAGGCCGGTTATAGCGATTAGGAGATACACGGGGCCAGTGATAATTGCGAGAAGACACATGAACAGGAATGGAGAAAATACACATGATTATAGCATGAGGGGCTAGAAAGCTAAAGAAAACAAAATAAGACACCAGCGATACTTAGCTCAATCAGAGTAGGATTTGCCTCCTCTTTGCCACCTTCGTGACTCCAATGTCTTTGTCAGTCTTCGGCTGTCTGACGCTGAAGCTGACGCTCCAGGAAAGAGCTACCTAAAATGGACGCCTGATTGCTGAGTTCTCACAGATCACAGCCTGTGTTTGTGTGTGAGCTAGAGAAAATCCACACGACAAAGTCAAGCTTGATAACCGGAAAGATGTTAAGGATGTCAGAATAACATTTGACTTCTAAATATTTCAACAAAGAAGTTACACAAAATAAAAATGGATCAGTTTTTTGAAGACCCAGAATGCATTTCAAACTGTGGAAATCAAAGTTCCAACCCTGTGTGTGACATTAAATTGTATAAACTTGAAATGTGTCTTTACAGCTCAACCAGAGTAGATGCGAAACCTACTTGTTATGTAAGAGAGAAAAAGTAAATATTATAAAAATGTATTATCTAGTTACACTCTACTGACCTTGAATATGTACTGTATAACGCTGAGCTCTTAGTGAAAAGTAATTACATGTGGCTTCAAGTATTGAGACCATCACAGACCAGACTCTGCTCTTATTCATTTTAATGAATCCAATGTGGGTTGAAAATAATAATTATAAGAACTGAATGGTTCAGCCCAGAGATTCCTAAGGATAATGGGGAAAATGGCAACATAGTCATAGTATATTTGATTTGGAAAGCATTCAGGAAATAATTAATAAACGTAACTCAATTTTGAGAGGTTTAGCATCATGATTTGTATGCAATGCATTTTCTCAATGTGTTTTTCCTAATTTATGCATATAAACAGGGGTGCACATAACTTTTTTGCCCTGGTTCTCAAAGGAGCACCTGGAGATGTTGCTTGGTGCTCATCCTTAAAATTAAATAAACGGTAACTTTTGAGGGGGTCTTTATTTGCCAGACACACGGCACTGAACACACATGCAGAGAAGACAACATTAGCACGACCAGTAATCCTACAAGCTGTCATCACTACCCTCCTGACTGTTCTCCTCACTGTCTTCCTCTCTGTCAGACATGGTAGCTACTACTTCTTTCTCTCTGGTTGAGTCTGCGATTAGCTGCTTGCATCCACAAATCAAAAGCTGGTTTTGGGTCGAAAGTCTCTGTTGTCATCTTAACAGACCCGGCGTCATGGGCGGGCCCCATGGGGCCGGGCCCGCCCATCCAGGATTTGGGCCCCGCTGTTTTAATCAGGGCTGAATACAACATTTTAATTGTTTTATTATTATGTTCAGTGGCGGCGCCAGGGTATACTGGGGTAGGCTACAGCCATACCAATAAATGGCTTAGCCCCACCATGAAAAATGATTTTAAAGTAAGCTAAATAAAGTCCGCCAACTCGCGCGGAGTAAATTGCACAGACAGCAGTTAGTAAGATTGATTTTAGCAGTCACTTGTCTGGAAATACCGAAGACTAGAAACGGTTTGAAAACTTTTGTCACGTAGTGATCATCTTCTCAATAGAACATCGTTGATAATGTCTTCTGGCCAATCAGAATCAAGATAACGACGTGGTGTTGTTGCAGGAAGTCCCGACGGAGAATATTTTTGCTGTAGTACATCTCTATATACATCGATACAACATTACGTGTTGATAGAAATCAACACGTAATTAACCACCTATTTAACCACTGGTACATAATTCAATCATGGAACTACAGGTTGGGGGTATTGTTCCGCACGGACACTAATGCCTACTGTACCTCCGGGGCATATACTGTGTCCTCCTTCCTTTATCTCTCTCTTGTCTATTCGGACTGCGAGCCAGCAACATGTCCTTTTCTGCTCCTCATTAAAGTTCCCTTTTGCACCTTCGATGCACCGCCTCCGACTCCATATCTCTCGGCACTACACTGGTGACCCTGACAAGTCTCGAGAAGTTTCCGAGATTGGACCGAACATGGCTAGAGAGGCCGTTTTTCGCAAACTGCCGGAGAATTTTGGAGACGTCCGTGGCTGCCACGTGCACACGGACTGAGGCTCGGTGCGCCCCTCACGGAATGGCTGAGGACGTTGCTCGCCATTCCCCCATCGTCTCGGCAATGGAAGACAGCAAGACTTCCGACTACAAGGAGACGATGCACGACCTGCTAGGTATGGAAGACCCCGACTTCTACTTCATGGAACTGTTTCTTCGGGACATGCGGCTGCGTGTCCAGGCTGCGCTAGCTAACACGGCTCGTGTTGAGCCCTGTGCTTTAGCCGAAGAAGCTGACTGGTTCTTCCTGGCCGCCCGGCAATTTACCCCTGAGGTGCTGGCCACTGCGCGCAGCGGCACCTTCCCTGGTGGGGGCACGTCGCCTAGCAGAGGCTCTGGGGCTGACGACATCGACTAACGGCTTCCGGCTAGCGGCCGTTGACACCAGCTAACAGCTAACCACTACAGCTAACGGCTAGCAGCTACCGACGGCTAACAACGACAGCTAACAGCTAACAACGACTAACAGCTAACGACAACTAGTAGCTACCGACGGCTAACAACGACAGCTAACAACGGCTAACAGCTAACGACAACTAGCAGCGGCAGCTAACGGCTAGCAACGACAGCTAACGGCTAACGACGGCTAGCAGCTAACGGATAACAACGATGACTGACGGCTAACAGCGGCAGCTAACGGCTAGCAACTAACGACGTGTTGACATCTGACTGTTAACAATTTTTTTTCCGGTGCCGGAGAGGAGGTTCGACCAGCCGGTTGACCTCATGTGGACACTCTCATCTTTTTCACCACCTCGACGGCGGTTCCAGACGCCACTCACGGTATCATCGACGCCTGGGTGGTGCACTCCTGGACCCCGTCTCGCCTCGACAGTTACGGACGTCGCCCATGCTCCATCGGCCCGTGGGTGGCGCGCTCCGGGACCCTGTCTGGCCTCTCCTGCCTTCCGGGGATATCCAGACGCCACTCACGTTCATCGACGCCTGGGTGGCGCACTCCTGGACCCCCTCTCGCCTCGACAGTTCCGGACGTCGCCCATGCTCCATCGGCCCATGGGTGGCGCACTCCGGGACCCTGTCTGGCCTCTCCTGCTTCCCGGTGATGCCTCAGCACCTGCTGAGGACTTCATGCACGCCGCCGCGGCACGTCTGCCTGCGGCCGGGTTGCGCTCCTTCCTCCCAGGGGGACTGCTCCTCTCTTCCGGGGATACCTCGACGCCTGCCGAGGACTTCATGCCCGCCGCCGTTGTGCGTCTGCCTGCGGCCGGGTTGCCCTCTTCCCTGCTGGGTTCTCCGCAACACCTAGTGCGGCCCCCTTACGACGGCCCGCCCCCGGTGTGGGTGCCCTCGCCCTCGTTAGGGCCCCTGCCCTCTCCTGCGGCCCCCTTTCGTGGCCCGTTCCATGGCCCGGTCCTCACCTGCGGCCCCACCCTCCTCGGCCCTTGTGGTGCTTCCTCCACGGACGTGGGGATATATTTTTTTGCCATGTTTGAATTCTGGGGGGGCTTGTGTGGTGACCACCTATTTAACCACTGGTACATAATTCAATCATGGAACTACAGGTTGGGGGTATTGTTCCGCACGGACACTAATGCCTACTGTACCTCCGGGGCATATACTGTGTCCTCCTTCCTTTATCTCTCTCTTGTCTATTCGGACTGCAAGCCAGCAACATGTCCTTTTCTGCTCCTCATTAAAGTTCCCTTTTGCACCTTCGATGCACCGCCTCCGACTCCATATCTCTCGGCACTACAACCTTAACATTTATTTATTTATGCTTTTTTTTATCTCTCCAGTTTTAAAGGATATTTTTGTTTACTGTCCTACATTGGAATGATTTAAAACCTGTTTATCTCAATAATTATAAAGGAGTGCCTTGGAAATATGTGTTTACATAAATTGTGACCAAACCGTTTGAACTTAGACTAAAGTGAACTATCTAAACACTCAGAGTCCTTTACCTCACTGAGCTGTAGTTATCAGTCTGACTGGAGAGGACTCTCCCTCCACATTATTGTAGAAACATCTTCTTCTTATATCTGTTAGAGCAGCTAGCACCAGATTCTAATAACAACAGTGCCGGCCGGCCCTGAGTTCATATCATAGGTTCATATGCAACTCGGAAATATCTCTCTCTCTCTCTCTCTCTCTCTCTCTCTCTCTCTCTCTCTCTCTCTCTCTCTCTCTCTCTCTCTCTCTCTCTCTCTCTCTCTCTCTCTGATTGTGAGTGGACCGGTGAGTATAGCGGAGAGCGATCGTTTAAAGTTTTACAACTTTTCAAACCATTGTTTACAATTCATTTTTCTCTGGGTGATAGTTTATGTCTTTGTGCATCACTTCGCCGACTTTGGTGTTGTTTTTTGGTGGTGTTGTTTGGTTGCACTGGTGAATTGTTTGTCTAATTGTTTGTCGAGCGGCTGCAGCTGCAGTCACGCCGCCAGGTATGGCGTTCCTGGCAGCTGCGCTGTGCTAGAGAAGCTGACTCGCCAACACGCCATCAAGCTCTCTCCACCTGTCGGTGTGTCGGTGGAGGAGTGTGGTCTGGCTGTGGGGGCTGTGGTGGGATATGGCAGAGTTAAATCTGCCTCCCGCATGAACAGTGCAGTGGTTATTTTTTTAGACTGCACGGAGAAAGCTAACCAGCTGGTGGAGAGCGGGCTAGTGATTAAAGGGACGCTGTTACCCGTGCTACCCCTTGTCACTCCAGCTAAAAAGGTAATCATCTCAAATGTACCCCCGTTTCTGAGAAACGATTTGTTGGAGAGAGAGCTGGCTCGACACGGGCAGCTTGTGTCTCCCATTAAGTTGATCCCCCTGGGCTGCAAATCCCCGCACCTCAAGCACGTTGTGTCTTTTAGGAGACAGGTGCTTATGGTCCTGAAAAAGGATGAAGGGGAATTAAATCTGACTCTTAAGTATAAAATTGATGATTTTGTGTATACTGTCCATGTTACGTCTGACAGTTTGAGATGCTATGGTTGTGGAGCGGCAGGACACCAGATCCGCGTGTGCCCGGAGAGGGCGGGTGACGCGCCCGGGGTGTCAGCGCTCGCAGCCGGCCCGACGGTGCCTGCGGCAGAGCCGCTACAGATTGCCTTGTCCGCGGCCGGGCCGCCGGTGCTGGGTTCCGCGCCCGCGGCAGAGCCGCTGCAGGTCCCTTTGCCCGCCGCCGGTGATGGGGTCCGCGCCCGCGGCAGAGCCGCTGCAGGTCCCTTTGCCCGCTGCCGGGCCGCCGGTGATGGGGTTCGCGCCCGCGGCAGAGCCGCTGCAGGTCCCTGGGTCCGCGCCCGCGGCAGAGCCGCCGCCGGTGCTGGGGTCCGCGCCAGCGGCAGAGCCGCTGTCGGTTGATTCGCCCGCGGCGGAAACGCCGGTGGTGGAGCCGCCGGTGGTGGAGCCGCAGGTCAGTCGGTCAGGGGCAGAGCCAACGGTTTCACACGTGGAAAGCACACAGGCAGCCGGTACACACAGTATCACACATAAGGACACTCAGGTCACACAGGAAGCAGATAGTGAGCACACTGCAGCCAGAGTGGCTGAGTCTGTTCTGGAGGATGTGGTAATGGATGAGGATTTATTAAGGTTACCTGTTAAAAGAAAAAATGAACAAGTGAGCAAAGGAAGTGTGACTCAAAAAGGGAAGGTGTCAAAGAAGGAGTTGCTGTGTTCCTCCTCTCAGCCAGAGGGAGTCCCAGAGGACGCAGAGGACAGTGGCAGCGAGTCATTCTTTGACATCGTTGAGGTAACAAAGGGAGAGGAGTATTCTATCCAGAGGATCAGATCTTTTCTGGCGGAAACTAAGGGGTTGAGGTCGGTGAAGTTAGAGGATTTTTTTGGTGATGTGCAGATATTTCACAATGCTGCCAGGGTTCTCATGCGGCGCAAAGAAGCTTTAGGGGAACTTTTCTTCAGCAGCCCAGAGAAGGCTCGTTTAAAGAAGATACTTCAGAGGATTAGAGAGGAAACTGCAAAGAATTATGAATAAGTACATCTTGGTTTTATTTTTTATTTATCTTCAGCCAGGTTTTTGATTTTGTTAGGATGCAACTATAATTTCATTATGAGTGACATAAAGATGGGCTCTTTAAACATTAACGGTGCTCGAGGGGATGCTAAGAGAGCATCTTTATTTACTTTATTAGGAAACAAGAATTTAAATGTGACGTTTCTCCAGGAAACTCACAGCACTGCTGAGAACGAGAGTGACTGGAGGAGGGAATGGGGGGGGGAGGGCTTCTTCAGCCATAAGCGCAGCAATAGTGGAGGGGTTGCCATTCTCTTTGCGAGGGGCTTTACACCCTTCTCCTGTGCGGTCGATGAGGTCATCCCAGGACACTTGCTCAAAATAAATGCTGAATTTGAAAAAGTTAAAATATGTTTTATAAATATTTATGCTCCCAGTGTGGGCGCAGAGAGGCTTTTGTTCTTTGAGAAACTGAAACACACTCTTAGCATCTGTGATAGTGAGGAGTATCTGTTCCTGGGGGGTGACTTCAACTGCACAGAGAACCCTGTGCTGGATAGGAACCACCAGGAGCCACATGCTGCCTCAAAGAGTGCCTTAATAAGGCTAACAGAAAGCTTTGAGCTGTGTGATGTTTGGAGGCACTTCCACCCGGGCCAGCGGCAGTACACGTGGGTGCACTCTAGGGATAACCTGTTGTCTCTAGCTAGGCTGGATCGTGTCTATGTTTTTAACCATCACATGAATGTGAGCAGAACCTGCTCCATCAGTCCAGTGGGAATCTCTGACCATTCCCTCGTACAAGTCTCACTTTTTATTAATCATGTTAAGTGTAATAGTGTGTATTGGCACATTAATGCTTCTCTGTTGGCCGACAACCATTTTAAAAATGTTTTTAAATTCTTTTGGGAAGACTACCGTTTGTCTAAGAGAGAGTACAATTCTCTTCAGCAGTGGTGGGATGTAGGGAAAGTGAAGATCAAGCAGCTTTGCCAGCAGTACACTTTCAATGTCACAAAGGACATGGCTAGATCTCTGAGAGCTCTGGAGAGAGAAGTGGTGGAGCTGCAGGGATTGGCAGACTCCACAGGAGAGCGAGAACATGTTGAAGTTTTCAAAAGTAAAAGCTCAGCTCTGTCTGACCTGCTGGGGTTTTCTGCTCAGGGTGCTCTGGTCAGGGTGCTCTGGTCAGATCCCGTTTTCAGAACATCGTGAAAATGGATGCTCCCTCTCACTTATTCTTTGGTCTCGAGCGTAAGAATGGTCAGAGGAGGCTGATGCACTCCCTGCGATCCAATGCTGGGCAGCTGCTTCAGGAGTCCGCCGACATTCGTCAGTGTGCTGTGGAGTTCTACAAAGAGCTCTACAGAACAGAGTTCCGGGCCGAGCCAGAGGTGGCGCAGTCGTTCTATGAGGGCCTTCCTAACGTCCCTGAGGAGGACCATGCTGAGCTGGAGGCGGAGCTCTCTGCCCAGGAGCTGCAGGAGGCCCTGCAGAACATGCAGAGTGGGAAGGCTCCTGGCATAGACGGCCTGCCTGCAGACTTCTATAAGGCTCTCTGGCCAGTTATAGGTGACGACCTGCTGAGTGTGCTCAGAGACAGTCTAAGTAACGGGAGGTTGCCTCTGAGTTGCAGGAGAGCTGTGCTCACTCTCCTCCCTAAGAAAGGAGACCTGCAGGAGATTAAGAACTGGCGTCCTGTGTCTCTACTCTGTACCGATTACAAGCTGCTTTCCAAAGTGTTAGCGACGAGGCTGAGGAAAGTGATGGAGCATGTCGTTCACGTAGACCAGACATACTGTGTACCCAGCAGGTTGATAACTGACAACGTGACTCTAATTCGAGATGTTTTGGACCTCTCCGGTTCATTGGGCTGTGAGCTTGGTCTGATTTCTCTAGACCAAGAAAAGTCTTTTGACCGAGTTGAACACCAGTACTTGTGGCAGACGCTGGAAGCTTTTGGGTTCAGCTCTGGTCTCATAGCCAAGATCCAGGTCTTGTACAGGGACATTGAGAGTGTACTGAAGATAAACGGTAGTTTGTGTGCTCCTTTTGAAGCTCAGAGAGGAGTCCGACAGGGCTGCTCTTTGTCCGGGATGCTCTACTCCCTGGCCATAGAGCCTTTTTTACACCGGTTAAGGTCAAAGTTACAGGGTTTTTCTTTTCCTGGCTGTAGGGATGTTTTTAAATTGTCTGCTTATGCGGATGACATAATGGTCTTTGTTAAAAAACAAGATGACATCAATGTTTTAACTGGAATTGTGAGCAATTTTTGCAAAATCTCATCTGCTCGAGTCAACTGGGGGAAAGTGAGGCCTTAGCAGGAGGCGAGGGCAGCATTGACCGCTTGTTGTTACCTGGGGGTCTTGGTTGGAAAAGGGCAGGGTTAAAGTACCTGGGTATTTATATTGGTGATGACACGTTTTGTTTAAAAAAACTGGGACGGGATTATAGAGAAAGTGGAAGGCCGGTTAAAGAAGTGGAAGTGGATCCTTCCCAAACTTTCTTTTAAAGGGCGTATCCTTATTTTAAATAACCTTGTTTCCTCCATGCTGGCTCACCGGCTGGCGTGCACCGACCCACCCGTAAACCTGCTGTCCAAGGTGCAGGCTCTCATGGTGGACTTCTTCTGGGACCGCATGCACTGGGTCCCTCAGAGCGTCCTGTTCCTGCCAAAGGAGGAGGGGGGACATGGCCTGGTTCACCTGGCAAGCAGAGGGGCGGCTTTCAGGCTCCGGTTCGTCCAGAGGTTCCTGACTGGACCTGCTGACCTGGTCTGGAGACCCATAGCTCGGGCCTTATTGGAGCGCTGTGGTGGGCTGGGTCTGGCTGAGTCGCTGTTCCTAATGGATCTGAAAGGATTACGCCTGAACAATCTCTCGGGGTTCTATGGAGGTCTCTTCAAGGTGTGGGGACTACTCAGAAAAGAGAGACCAGAGTGCTGTGGCTCACTGTTCTGGCTCCTCAGAGAGCCGGTGGTCCGTGGATCTCGGTTTGTGTGTGGAGTAGGGCCTTCTCTACAACAGAGACTCTGTGAGGAGAGGATCCTCACGCTGGGCCAGGTGGTGGAGGTGTGTGGGCCCCGTCTGGACAACGCTGCAGGCCTGGCCTCACGTCTGAGCCTCAGGTCAGTCCGGGTGGTCAGCCTCCTGCTGCAGAGCTGGAAGCAGCAGCTCAGCCAATCAGAGCTGGCGCTGATCGCTGCTCACTGTAACGGACTGAAGTCTCCAAATGACAATGACTCTTTTCCAGAGATGCGATGTTTTCCTGATCTCAGTTGTGAGGGTTTTTTGTTAAAGTTGGACAATGTTACTGATTTTAAGTTTAGCACCATGTCCAACAAAACATTTTATTATTTGGTGACAAAGGTGCTAAATCAGAGCAGACTCCAAGAGCGAGTGGACACCCGGTGGAGAGCCCACCTGGGCCTGACAGAGGCTCAGAGGCCTGAGTGGAGAGCGCTCTACAAGCCTCCGCTGACTAAGAGGGGCGGGGACCTCCAGTGGAGGATCCTCCACGCTGCGGTAGCTGTTAATGCTTTTGTTTCAGTCATCAACCCTACATTGTCTGACGCCTGTCCTTTCTGTGAACAGAGGGAAACCATTTTTCATTGCTTTACGGAATGTGGTCGACTCCTTTGTCTTTTTCAGTTACTCACTCAGATGTTGTTTTTGTTTAATGTGGTTTTTTCTAAGACAATGTTCATTTTGGGTTATCGGTACAGCCAGAAGCAAAAGTGCAAAAGTCAGCTTTTGAGTTTTTTATTGGGGCAGGCTAAAATGGCCATCTACCTCAGCAGGAGGAATAAAGTTGCGGAATCTTTGGATACCGATGCAGTTTTGATTTTCAAGCGGATGGTTAAAGCAAGACTGAAAGCGGACTATGGTTATTTTTGCTTAACCAAAAATGTGGGAGAATTTGAGGCCATGTGGTGCTTTAAAAATGCTTTGTGTTCTGTGGAGAATGACGATCTTTTTTTCAGTAGTTGTCTGAACTGACAATGTGTGTCAATGTGTCTGTTTGGTCATTTGATTTGTGAATAAAAGTAGTTTGAAAATCAAATCTCTCTCACTCTCCTCTATTTTCTCTTTTCTCTTCTCTTCTCCCTTCTCTCTCTCCCTCTCTCCCTCTCTCAATGTTGGTACGCAAATGCGCTTTGTTTCAAATGACCCGGTGCTTCCACTCAATCAATCAATTTTATTTATATAGCCCAATATCACAAATGTTACATTTGTCTGAGTGGACTTCACAGTGTGTACAGAATATCAGTATGACAATACGACACCCTCTGTCCTTAGACCCTCACATCGTACAAGGAAAAACTTCCGGAGAAAACCCACAGTTTAAAGGGAAAATGGGAGAAACCTCAGAGAGAGCAACAGAGGAGGGATCCCTCTCCCAGGACGGACAGACGTGCAATAGATGCCGTGTGTACGAGGATATCCATCCAAGACTCATGATCCATGACCACAGCAACAGGCACAGCCACGACTCAAGATCCAGGGCTTGGGATCCAGGACTCAGGACCACAGCAACAGGATCATCCACGACTCAGGATCTCGCCGTAGATAGACACCAAAAGGTGCAGTTCAGTGGGTGTGTATCTGTTTAGGTTATTTAGTGGGAATGCTGTTAACAGCCGCTGCGATTGGAGTTCGTTGGGCCCGGCGTGCTCCAATCACAATCCTCAGGGGCGGACCAGGAGATGGCAGCCAATGACATGAGGGCAACCGCACAGCTCATTTACATAGAACCCACACAGCTGAAAACACTCAGACAGATGAATGAGCAGGTAGAAGGCAGGATCCGTAACAGCAATCAAGAGAAGATAGAGGGCGAGCAAGAGGAGAGAGAGAGGGCGATCAAGAGAAGAGAGAGAGTGATAGAAGAGTGAGAGGGCGATCAAGAGAAGAGAGAGAGGGCGATAGAAGATTGAGAGGGTGATCAAGAGAAGAGAGAGGGCGTTCAAGAGAAGAGAGAGAGTAATGTAACCTCCTAATGTAATGTATAACTCCTATGAAAATGTTCAAAAAGTGCTCAAACTTAACATGTGCGCTAACAGTCCAGCCATGAAGACATCTACGGGACAGTTTTGAGATTTCTTCAAATGCCGTTGCCATGGCAACACAATGCTCACCATGAAACACGGTTTTCTCATAACTTCAGTGAAAATGCTCCAAATGGCCCAAAACTTCACAGGTTTGGTAACGATGCAGCCATCAACGCATCTAAGCGTATTATGGGATGTCATCAAATGCCGTTGGCATGACGACAGATCATTCGCCATCAAGTTAGTTCAACATTTTGTAATTCAAATATTCTGCTGCTTTTCCAAGCCTTTTCACTTTCTTTTCTTCTCTCATCACACATTCGAGCCCCCAGTGTTCATGTATCATTTCAATCTAAATTCTTCACTTTCTTCTTACACATTACATTTCAGCATAGCAATTCAGCGTCAGCTTTTCAGCATAAAGCATTCCCACTAGCAATTTCTTCAGGAATTGTATTCTCTAGTTTGATTTTGAAATTCAGTTCCTGGTGGATGCCAAAAAGGCCAGAGATTATACAATTAAACAAATAAATAAAAACAAGGATAATTGTGTGTTATTGTTGAGTAAATAACAGTGTGTTATTTAGAAAAGAATAACAAATTAGAAGGAAAAAAAGATTTAGAAAATACAGATTTCAGTATTCTGAGGCTCTGAGCCCGATTTATTTTCCTCGCGGACGGCAAAAAAAGTCAGACATTATACGATTTAAAATAAAAACAATAATCGTGGCTTGATATTGAGTAAGAACATGTTTTTATGAACCCCACAGCTTCCGGTCTTCCAAGACTCGACCAGACAAAAATACGTGTTGTAGGCACGAAATACACTACCAATAGAAATACATTGCTTTTAAAATCGTTCTGTGTGACACGAAAAAAAGGGGAAAATGGTGTTGGTGAACACGAATCAATAGAGTAAATGTCGTGACTATCAGTGGCGTTTTCTCCTGGAGGCCAAGGGAAGCCAGGCTTCCCCTGTGTTTTTGGATTGTAGTTATACTTTTAATAAATAAATAAAAACACTTCGTTTAGTTTCGGAAATTCTTTGTTGTGTGTTGCTGCCGGCCCGTCTCTCCCCCATTCTCATTGAGTATTTTACAAAGAGTGAAACAGCGCCCCTCTAGATGTTATGGTGAAACAGTAGATGGCACTCTCTGTTGCGAGAGGAGGCCAGCCGAAATTGGCTTCCCTTGGTGAAAAAAAATGGAGGGATTGACCAATCAGATGAGGCTCACGTCATGCCCCTGCCAACCTGTGATTGGTCAGGGCCATGCCAAGGGAAGAGAGGCGGCTGGCTTCCCTTGCCTCACAATCCAATCAAATCGCATCAACTTAGTGTTGCAGTGACGCGTCCTAAAACCCGGAAGTAAGCTGCGCTCGGTTTCCCTCGACAAAAAGGCAATGGGATTTCTCCATAGGATTTTGGAAAATAGCTCGAAATAAGGTCAGTGGAAAACGAACCTGTTAGATAAATGCACGTTGTGTTCAGTCGGAAAATATCCACATGTCTACCCTACTTTTATAATTTTCGAATCATAAAACGAATCGATAGAAGATAGATAGCGCCACTGCACCACTCTCACCGCCGTTAGAAAGTAGCAAGCAACTGAAGCAAGTGCAATTATGGAGGGTGGAGATTTGGAGTATTTAATCAAAAATAATTGTACTAAACTTCCGCTACAGCAGCAACAACAAATAAAATCTGATGACAGGCTAATGCCCAAACTGGAGCTGTGTACAGCGAGGAAAAAAGGAGTGAATCGGACGTAAAACGTTAAAGGTCTCCTGATTTAGTTTGTGAATGAATGCTTATTAGAGTTTCGGCTGGAGAGTGCGTGCGGACATGTCGGTTAGATAACAGGTGTGTGTAAGTCCTGCATCTGTATGATACAAATGTGTGTAAAATGATACCAGGTGCTGTAATCACTCATCTGGTTACGTTATTACATTGACCACCACACCCCCGACCCAAAAGAAAGGACGTATTATTGGCTTCCCCAAATGTTTTTCCCCACGCCACGCTACTGGTGACTATAACACGAAATGCTGTGAGACTGGGTTGCAACCATGACTACACTGACAGCACAGTCATCACTCTTGACACAACTTGTTTGCTGAAAACAGCATTACATTGATATTTAGTTCATGCTACAGAGGCTGGCTAAGTCCTGTCAGAACCTTCCTGCCACAATGGGTCAATATGCTCCCAGACAAATGACTGCAGGAAACTGTACACTCCAAAACTTTATTTAAAGGTCCCATGGCCATTTCTACTAATCACAATTCCATTATTGAGGTCTACTAGAATAGATTTACATTGTTCAATGTTCCAAAATCACATTGGTTTCTCATACAGTATCTCTGTATAGTATGTGTATCCACTCTTTGTCCTAAACGGCTTGTTGGAGCTCCTGCCCCCCCCCCCCCCCTCCCTATGAGCCCACTGTGCTCTGATTGGTCAGCTCGCCCACTCTGTTCTGATGAGTCCACCACCGTTATAGCGGAACATCAGTGTTTATGTGTTACAATGGCGTTTGTTTGCAACCAGAAAATGACACCAGTAATGACAAACAGATGAGAATGCTGCATGGGGTCTGGGTGCCGTGTTGGCGGGACGTTGCGGGGCTCGCTGCTCCGCCCTGTGAGGCTCGAGGAGCGGACAGTGTGAGCTGGATTACTGGTGTCGTTTCCTGTTTGCTGCGTGGGGTCTGCGAGACACCACGGAACTCAGCCTGAGTATGTGTGCCGGCGAAGCTCCGCAGAGTACCGTGGCTGAGAAAAGATAAGGCTGAGTGAGTGTGTGTGAGGAGTTCCGCGGTTTGGTCCATTTGGACCTGGGTATCGTTACGTCACTATACTCAGGAAGAAAAAAAATGGAAAAATAAAAATCTCCAACAAGACGTTCTGGGGCAGCATAGACAGGTCTTTTCTGTGTTAGGGTTTTACTCGCTACAGGATGTACTTTGAGGGTTTGTGACTTTGCAGACCATTTACATGCAGAAAAAGCTAGGCTACATAACACACAAGGGGACAGGTAATAACGGGAAAAGCATGTCTTGGTACCTTTAAGGAAACCATTTGCAAAGTTTGCACTCATGGCAACTAATAAAACAAAATATATAATGCCTGCTGGGACTGAGAGAGGTGGGGCGTAACGTCACCGAAAAAATAACAGAACTCATAATATACCTCTCCCACCTGGGGTGGGCTGTCTGCAGCACTGTGCCTGTGATGATGACAAGTTGTGCTTTACGTGCATGGAGCATCAATCAACAGTGGTCAGTGAACACTTCCATTGATATTCACAATGAATTTTCACACATTGGATGCATCAAAGTTAATCAGTCTGCTTTATTTCCCTTCAAATTCATTTTGTGAACAGTGACTGCCTACTGCTCTAATCAACATCTTTTTACAGCAGCAGCAGGCATCTGTTTCAGCAAAATAGCGCATAATCATCCACAGTACACTACCTGCAAATGAAAGACATGCACATTTAGCGACTAGCCATTTTCAGGCTCTGAGGGTAAAAATATATAAAAAGGGCTCATTTTCAGATTCATATTTGAATGTAGTGCATCTACAGTGATATATTTACACGCTTTCATTTTCAAAAAGTGCTTTATTTTTACTCATATATTATATAGTGCGTCTTTTAACCCTATGTCTGAAACCAGAGGCCAAACTGCTCTGATTGGTTAGCAGGTCGGCTCCGTAGTGATTGATCAATCACAACACAATGAGATTACCCACCCCCACCTCACTTAGCAAATCACTTAAACATGACTCTGTGACATTACTGTGTGTAGATCTGTGTGGTATGTTAGTAGGCTGTGTTTTCTGACTGTCTCTATGCTTCTTTTGGAGTTTTTCTGCCACCTTGAGGACAAACCCCTCAAACCTCTAATTTAGTCAGGTAGAATAATTCAATGGAAATATTGATTTTTTTTTTAATTATAATCACATAGTTTGAGGTATTTTTTAATATATTTAATTTGATTATTCATTTTTTTTACTCACTGATGCTGTTCCATCTACGCTTTTTGGCATTTACACACCAAATTAAGTTCTCACTGCTGTGCTAATCTATTTCTATGTATATCCAGATCCACAGAGAGTCAAACTGCATTAACTATGCTTCTCAAATTGAACAATATGGCATCATGTTTGTGCCTGATGGAATAAAGGTTGTTTTTCTTACAAGGAATGAGATCAGATACACAAAACTACTCTTCACAATTTTCTCTTGGATCATGTTGAGGATAACTGATCGTGCTTCACAGGCAGTGCATGCTGGGATGGTCTCCAGCCCCGTGCCCCAGAGAAGGAACAGATGGGCAAAGTAATGGATGAGTAAATAAATAGGGAACTGCAGGTACGGCTGACTGGGCATGACCGCCTGAAGATCACTGATTGTTAAGATCTGCAGGTATACTGCTTTTCAATACTTAGGAATTTATATATGTCCATTTTTGTTCTTGTACCATGGGTATACCCATATTTCCAACTATTATTATGAGAAACATGTTTCAGAAAAAGGTTTTGAAACAATGTTCACATGAAAGGATGATAAGACTATAAACCTTTTTTCAAGGCTGGTTCATTTTTCTGCCAGAAATATGTTTGTTGCAGCTTTCAATTAACATTAATGGTCACCCATAGTAAGGTAGTCATTTGTACATGTGTTAACAGTCCTTATATCCACATATTATATACTATTACAGTATATATATTTTTTAAATCTTTTATTTCCTTTGTACATATTGTTCCTATTCCTGTGACTCTTTGTCTATTGCACTATTTTTACTTTTAAAGTGCAGGTGTTCAAATAGCCCAGTTTGATGGATGTGGTTATTCCAATGAGCAGTTCCAAAACCTTTGTCCGTCATAGTTATAAAGATATTAATTAAAATGTGTGTGCTGCTGCTGAATGCCACGGATTTATTCTGGTTATTCCTGACTCAACTGAGATGATCTTTACAAAAGCAAAAATGTGTTTGTCACTAAGATTATGGTTTATCAGAGAGAGTTAGGAGGTGGCCATTGTTTACAGAAAAGACAGAAGATAAAATAAAAGTTGAGAATATAGTCAACTTTGTGATAGCCCTCACAGGTAGCTACTACTTTCAAGCTGTGTTGACATTAGTTATGTAAGAGTGTTAAGAGCCTTGACAGACACTTGGACTCAAAAGAAAGTTTGTTGTTCAAAAGGTCTTTACTTTGGATAAGTATAAAGTTCAAACAAAAATCACTCCTGAGAGGCAAAACGTAGCAAGGCAAACTACAAACTAAATAAACTTGACTTTGATTACAAAGTACAAAATCTCTTGGCGTGCCAAGCTGGCTCTCTTAATGGCACAAGGGACCAGACAAACTGGCACAGGACAAATGGAGACAGGACTATTTATACATGAGGTAATTGGGAACAGGTGGAAACAATCAGGGGCGGGGCAGATGCTGACGATGGCGGGAAAACACATAAAGGGAGGAAGTAAGGGGACCTGAAATGAGAGACAAGAGGTAAATACAAAATAAAACAGGAAGTGCAATGACAAGACTAGACAGGTGAACAAAAAGACTTGATTAAACATAAATCTAACCTGGGCTATGAACTAAACGTGAAACAATAACATGAACCTGATTAACATGACATGAATAATTTAGCAGACATGACGGGATGTTACAAAGAGTACCCAAAGTGTGGCCTGATGGTGTGGATTTCTGCTGGGAGGGTGAATGTACACAACAGCTTAGCGGTCATACATAAAACTAAAACAGATGGACGGAAATATTCAGATAACCTTATCGATGGAGTAAAATTATAGACAAGAATACGTTTAGTATTCCCAAGGCAAAAAGGGAAATATAGAATATTTCTGCTTTAATAGATGTCTGTATTTAAATTCTATATATTAATAATGATTCCGCTGTGTCCTTTCCCTGGACTTCACGATGCTTCTCTTAATGGATTCACTTTCATTCAAATGTTATGGTTTATGAAACACTTTCCTTCAAGCCTTTTTAAAATATTTGTGACAATTTCGGCATCAGACTCAAAAGTATTCATGCAATAATTGATTGAAACCTTGATGTGTCAAGCCTGAAAATGATTCAATTGAAGGTCTCCTATTGTGGCACGGTGTCAAATCCTGCCCGTCAGAGACATCCGAGACCTCATAGATCTCTGGGGGAAAAGGACAGTGAAGCCCTTCAGGTGTCCAATCAATGCACTTTTTTTAGCTGTTTTGTGTGACATTAACAAATAATTGGAGTCATGAAATAAAAAACCAAAGAACTCGGTTTCTCTCCACTCTCCGGTCTTTAAAGGCTCCTGCGTGTTTCCTCCAATAAGCCACTGACTCATCTTTATCTTCTTTCCTTGAGGTGCAAGAGAGGAATCAGACAAAATAAAGCTTTGTAACAGTAGGGGCCCTGACAGAGGGAAGTGCGTAGACTGGTGGAGTGCAGCACATGCAGGCACTCAAGCTGTTTCCATGTGCAAGCTGTTTCACACTCCCTCTTAATCTGTATGCAGTGCTCATTTAGCTACAGGCTGCTGGGGATTCTTTTTCTCGAGTAGCTGCGAAGGTCAACTCAAATGTACACCATGTTGGGAAGCCCTGGAAATGGATGTGAGCCACACCAGAGAGTCATTTGGAACATGTGAAAAACAAAAAAAAGAAGTTGGACCCCAGGTAAATGTTCTCACCTCTGGTTT
The DNA here is from genome assembly GCF_902827115.2 of Pseudochaenichthys georgianus. Lineage (NCBI taxonomy): Eukaryota > Metazoa > Chordata > Actinopteri > Perciformes > Channichthyidae > Pseudochaenichthys > Pseudochaenichthys georgianus. The sequence continues at coordinate 12,935,757 of NC_047519.1, read as the reverse complement.
TCGATTTTGATTATACTTCTGCCATATTGCTCTGCCATTGTCGTCATATAATGAAGTACATCTAATCAACCTAATTACCTTGGATGATTTTGGGGTAGTCCATTACATTTTAGAAGCCAATATCGTACTTATTACTCCACCACATTCATTTGACAACATTAGTCACTAGTTTCTTTACATATTCAGATAATAGGCTAATAGAATATGAATAAGTTCACTATTATAGGCTAATAGAATATATACATGAATAAGTTCACTATACAATTATAGGTTAAAATATCCAGCAGCATACAAAGTAATTAAAATGAGCTCAGCATTTACCAGCTGTGATGAACCAACCCAGTCTCACAAAAAAACGTGTAATAACTACGTTGGTCCACAACGTAGGACGTAGTATTTCTACAAAAACGCCTCTGAAATTGTAAGATCCCTACGTTTTTTTTCACCATTCATTTCCAATGGCTGGCATCTATGTCACGTGATCTTCAAATTTCTCCCTGCAGAAAAAAAAAACATGGCCGAACTTCGTTTTATTCTCGGTGTAAAATGCCTATTTTAAAGTTAATTTGGCCATTAAAATGCGTTTTGATGTAATTTGATGCGAGAAATATGAGTTGTTATTTCAGATTATGTGTGCAGTGGATGCACATGATCTTTAGTTTGCTAGTTATTATGAAGATTACTTCAGGAAATGGTGTCTATACAATGTTTTCATTGTCACCAAGGTGGTTGCTAGGTATGCTGCTATCGATATTATTTCTGTTATGTTGTGTAACTGTTTAATGGTGTTATCTTTATTGCTACCCCCTTCCCCGTCAATGTATAGTGTTGGTCCACAGCGCAAACGTATTAGTTTAACAAAATCCGCATCTAAAATTGTGGCATAGATACGTTATTTTCCCCTGTGCAATTCTCCATTTACTCAACAATAACACATAAATTAATTATCCTTGTGTTTATTTATTTGTTTGATTAATAAACACAAGTTGGAGTCCGTCAGGACCGAGGGTCGGAGCAGCTCATTTGCTTTACAGAATATTACACCCGGAAGTAAGTATTCTCTCCGCTTCGCTTGACAAACCCCGTGATAGTCCTCAAGCTCTGTGATTGAGAGTGTGCCGAGCCTCGAACAGCACTTGAAATGGGATGGAACCACGGCAGACTGTCCAAAACTGGATTTGAACATATTACTCTCAATGAATATAAGAAAGCACTGCGTAAAGCGAGAGCAGCTTACTACTCTTCATTAATAGATGAGAATAAGAATAATGCAAGATTTCTTTTCAGCACTGTAGCCAGGCTGACAGAGAGCCACAGCTCGATTGAGCCTTCTATTCCCATAGCACTCAGTAGTAATGATTTTATGTGCTTTTTTAACGATAAAATTGTTACTCTTAGAAACAAAATTAATGACCTCTTGCCTTTGATCAGTATAGTGTTATCAAAAGCTCCCGGAAACGTAAGTTCTAATATTACACTAGATAGTAAACTAGAATGCTTTTCAGCCATAAACCTTGAACAATTACATTCAATGATTCTCTCTTCTAAACCATCAACGTGCATGTTAGACCCAATTCCAACTAAGCTGTTGAAGGAAGTTTTTCCATTAATTAGCACTTCTTTATTAAATATTATGAATATGTCTTTATTATCAGGCTATGTTCCACAATCATTCAAAGTAGCAGTGATAAAACCGCTTCTTAAAAAGCACAACCTCGATCCAGAGGTTTTAGCCAACTATAGACCTATTTCTAATCTTCCGTTCCTCTCAAAAATTCTTGAGAAAGCGGTCGCAAAACAGTTGTGTGATTACTTAAAAAACAATGATTTATTTGAAGATTTTCAGTCTGGCTTTAGAACACATCATAGCACAGAGACAGCTCTGGTTAAAGTCACAAATGACATTCTAATAGCCTCAGACAAGGGACTTGTCTCTATTCTTGTTTTGCTCGATCTCAGTGCTGCATTTGATACTATCGACCATGATATCCTATTGCAAAGACTAGAGCACTTAGTTGGCATACAGGGAAATGCTTTAGGCTGGTTTAGGTCCTATCTATCTGAACGCTCTCAATATGTACGTGTTAACGATGAATCTTCCACGCAAACCAAAGTTAGCCATGGAGTGCCACAGGGCTCAGTGCTCGGACCTATTTTGTTCACATTATATATGCTTCCGTTAGGCAATATTATAAGGAATCATTCTGTAAACTTTCATTGTTATGCGGATGATACTCAACTATATTTATCAATCAAGCCTGATGAAATTAATCATCTAAATAAAATTCAAGACTGCCTTAAGGACTTAAAAACGTGGATGACCTTAAACTTTTTGATGTTAAACACGACCAAAACTGAAGTTATTGTACTTGGCCCGAAGAATCTACGAAACAAATTATCTAAATATATACTAACTATGGATGGCATTAATTTGGCCTCCAGTGAGACTGTAAGGAATCTTGGTGTTATATTTGATCAGGATTTATCCTTTAACGCCCACATAAAATCAATTTCAAGGACCGCCTACTTCCATCTACGTAACATTGCAAAAATCAGGCATATCTTGCCTCAAACGATGCAGAGAAACTAGTCCATGCATTTGTTACTTCTAGGCTGGATTATTGTAACTCTTTATTATCAGGGAGTACCAAGAAGTTAGTCAAGTCGCTTCAGCTGATTCAAAATGCTGCGGCTCGTGTACTAACCAGAGTTAGGAAAAGGGACCACATTACTCCTGTTCTGGCTGCCTTACACTGGCTCCCTATAGAACACAGGATAGAATTTAAAATTCTTCTTCTCGCCTACAAAGCCCTTAATGGGCAGGCGCCATCGTACCTTAAAGAACTCATTATACCCTACTGTCCTACTAGGGCATTGCGTTCCAAGAATGCAGGGTTGTTGGTTGTTCCTAGAATCTCTAAAAGTACAATGGGAGCCAGAGCCTTTTCTTATCAAGCTCCACATTTGTGGAATCAGCTTCCAGTTTGTGTTCGGGCGGCAGACACCCTATCCGTTTTTAAGAGTGCGCTTAAGACCTTCCTTTTTGATAAAGCTTATAGTTAGGGCTGATTAGATTCAGCCCCTAGTTTTGCTGATATAGGCTTAGTTTGTCGGGGGACATCTTACTTCTTCCTTCTCTCTGTCTATACCTGTGTACTCTCATGTTCCGATTAACCCAGCTTCCCCAAATGTCTTTCTTTTGGTGTCTATATACGCTGGGATCCGGAGTCATGGATGATCCTGCGGTCCTGTGTCCTGGATCGCGAGCCCTGGATCGCGAGTCGTGGCTGTGGTCCTGGATCATCGGTCCTGGATGGATATCCTCGTGGATTCATCTTCCTATTATACACACATGCATTTGCAAACATTTGGACTACCTATGTTGCAAATGTATTATCTTTTCAATTTACACACGGCATCTATTGCACGTCTGTCCGTCCTGGGAGAGGGATCCCTCCTCTGTTGCTCTCCCTGAGGTTTCTCCCATTTTTCCCTTTAAACTGGGTTTTCTTCGGAAGTTTTTCCTTGTACGATGTGAGGGTCTAAGGACAGAGGGTGTCGTATTGTCATACTGATATTCTGTACACACTGTGAAGACCACTGAGACAAATGTAACATTTGTGATATTGGGCTATATAAATAAACATTGATTGATTGATTGATATGGCACATCTCTACTGGGAGTTGTAGTTTTAAAAGACGTTTTTGTATTTCCCATAATAAGAAGTGGCCAGTATTAAACGGTGTACATCCCTGCAGGTTTAGGGGATAGGAAACACTCAAATGTAAAACATATAATTAATAAATGGGTGAAAATTGCTTGTGCCCATAATGGGCAGCATTACCCACATGCCAGCTAAGGTCAGAAGAGCTGTATTTAACAGCTGGTCTTATGTTTGTGACCCCTCCTGTTGTTCATTGATAAGCCTGAAACATGCACTTGTCAAGGTTCAGAGGCACATTTTGCAAATATGGCAGTAGCCATCGATCATCTTAAGATATACTTTATTGATCCCAAGTTGGAAACATTTGCGTTACATCAGCATGTGTAACAGTTGTAAATATTTAGTGGTGTTTATTTGTAAATCATTTAGTATAATCACACAAATTCTGTGTTTTATATTTAATAATTCTGTGTTCTTTATTTATTGATTGTTCAATACCTGACAAGATGAAAAACTTTGGTCGCAGGTTCCTCAACAGTGCATTACAAGACATCTATCAATATGTGTGTACCTCCACCATTAAACTGTCGTATTCTGCACATTTCTTATACTATCTACATACATCTTATATAAGAGTATAATACATATGTATAATATCAGTTAAAATAAGCGCTTCAACATAGTTAACATTGCTGGAGGTAAACACAAAGTTTTTCATTCATTGCATAACTACACCGTTTGTGTATATGATATGTCAATAAACCTTAGAAAATCTTGAAATCTTGAAAGGGATGTGCAAAATAGTCATTATATACAGTCTTTAATTAACTATTAGTAGAGAATAACGAGTAATGAATATACTTTATAGGGATCCTATTAATATCTAATAAAATAATGAAATTCAATAACATGCTTTAACCACTAGGTGTCCCTTTATATCAGCTGTGCACCTTTATGGTGTAAATACAGCCTATCTACCAATTGGATCAAATATAAAAGTCCGCCGAATTAGTGTTGATACTGCAAGGAGCCGTATTGTGTGAAAAGAAATGTAAGATGTTGTTTATATTTATGATCCATGTCACATTTTCAGTGTTGGCGGCATTTCCTCATGTTTGTCTAGAAGTCTTCTCATCAGGGCTCTATAAATAGAGAACTACGGCAGATATGTAATATTTAATGCAGCCGAACCGTGTATTACAATGCCGTTATGTGATGACTTTCAAAGAGAAAAGCAAGCACACTCGGAATAAAGTGTTTTCGGTCTGTTTCCGGTATTTGTTTATGACGATATGATGTGAGATGTGAGACTGGAATTGCACAGGGGAAAATAACGTAGGCTATCTATGCCACAATTTTAGATGCGGATTTTGTTAAACTAATACGTTTGCGCTGTGGACCAACACTATACATTGACGGGGAAGGGGGTAGCAATAAAGATTACACCATTAAACTGTTACACAACATAACAGAAATAATATCGATAGCAGCATACCTAGCAACCACCTTGGTAACAATGAAAACGTATCGACACATTTCCTGAAGTAATCTTCGTAATAACTAGCAAACTAAAGATCATGTGCATCAACTGCACACATAATCTGAAATAACAACTCATATTTCTCGCATCAAATGACATCAAAACGCATTTTAATGGCCAAAGTAACTTTAAATAGGCATTTTACACCGAGAATAAAACGAAGTTCGGCCATTTTTCTGCAGGGAGAAATGTGAAGATCACGTGACATAGACGCCAGCCATTGGAATGAATGGTGAAAAAAAACGTAGGGATCTTACAATTTCAGAGGCGTTTTTGTAGAAATACTACGTCCTACGTTGTGGACCAATGTAGTTATTATACGTTTTTTTATGAGACGGGGTTGGATGAACACGTTAAAAATAAATAGTGATAACCCAATTATTTAATGCCAGTACGCACAATAAGCAGGAGAATATTGTGATGACAATACTTTTGTTCTTTTACTAAAGTAATATTTTGAATGCAGCACTTTGACTTGTAACAAAGTCATTTTACACTATGTTCTACTTATACTTAAGTAAAATATCTGAGTACGTCTTCCACCTCTGTGAGATGGTATTTTTAAAATAACAGTTTCTTCTTATCTTTTGTAGTAGAATTTTCTTTTTCTCATTCTGTTTTCCAATACAACACCTCTTATTATCTTGTGACCCCTGACCCCGTCTGACCAGTTTTGGACAGTATACCACCAGATTATTCCTAATTATTCCTAATTTGTTTCCCTACTTTTATTTCATTTGGCTGGTTTCCGAAGTACAAAATCAAAATAAATCTCCAATTAGTACAAAACAATCTCTGAAATATAAGGCACCAAGATAGATAAACTTAAAACCACCTTAAACGCAGTATATAGAACCTCTATTTCAAACACCCTTAAACATGTTAGAAGCTAATTGTAATATAAAACTGGATAAATACATTTAGACATGTATGAATACCAAGTCGGCTACTTGGTTTTCAAATGTATACAAATGGGACAGTGCACATAAATCAACATTGACGCTAACGTCAAAGTAAATGGGCCGGGGGTTAGCTTGACAGCTAGTTTGCATCACAACAACTAAAGGTGACAAATGGTGAAAGGCGTATTTTACATAACAACGGTACAATGGGAAAAAAAGAGTGAATATAAAATAAAGACAATTTAAGACAATTTGTTCTATGGTCATCTTAAACTGAAAATACAATAAGACAGTCACTGAAACACTTTTTTACTGTAGAAAAATAATTACAAATATTGTACTTTTTTTCTATCTACATTTATCTTATACTGGTTCCTTAATGATTTAAATAAATAGCAAAAATACTATCCAAAAAAGAAATCATGTCAAAATCAAAGTCAACTTTATTGTCAATCTTCTGTGTGATACAGATACATAATGCTGTTTCTCACAATCCACAATAATATACACATACATAATCAGATATAGACACATACTGTATATATACACTGCATATGCACACACTAAGAGGCATACATAAAAGGCACAACAGTCAATATATACAAAATAACATTCACTTCAAAACCGATGAGGATGAATATACAACAGTAAACATATGTACAATAGGGCAAATGACTGTAGCAGGGTATAGAAAAGTGTATTGTGCTAGATGTGTGTGTCTGTCTCTGTGTGTATGTGTGGGTGGGTGCTACAATCCAGGCCCAGTTGGGGCAGGGGGAAGAGGTGGGAGGGAGGGGAGAGGGTTCAGCATCCTAACAGCCTGGTGGAACAGTTTTTGAGTCTGGAGGAAATCGACTGGAGGCTGCGGAACCTCAGGAGGCTGAAGAGGCAGTTGGAGGGATGGGAGGGGTCACCCACACAGTGCTGGGTGCTTTGCGGGTGAGGCAGGTGTTTTAAATGTCCACGCTGCTGGGTCTTACAGTTGGAGGCGGTGCAGCTATCAAACCACACAGTGATGCAGCTGCTGAGGATGCTCTCGATGGTGCCTCTGTAGAACATACAGTACATATTATTATGTTAGGATACACTTTATTAATCCCTTGATTTATTTGTATGCCATCAACCTGCCAGGGTTGGCCGATAACAATTTGCCTCTAAATCTGGTACATTTACATGATTGCTCTTAACACATTGTACCATCTTACATACATACATACATACAAACTTCACAAGCTACCCTGCCACTTTAGATATTAAATAGAACCCTCCTTTACAAGCAGCTACAACACCGAAGTGATGAACACACTAATGAACCAATCACTAAAATCCAAAAACACTCAAATATATTTGTATGAAATAGGCCATTGCGCTACTTTAGTTCTCTTGTTTTTGGTACTTTAAGAATTTGTTGATGCTAATACTTTCCCAGAAGTATGATTTTTGAGTGGATGGACTTTTACTTATAACATGGTATTTCTACTCTTGTTATTCCTTAAGTAAAACATAACTATCCACCAGTGATTATAGAACAACAGTCTTCTGCTGACAGGAAATATAAATGTGTGTCCTTGCTATCGATGATAACTGTGTCCCTCCAGAGGAGGGCAGTGTACCACAGCTCCTGTATAACTCTGGCACATTCCACACACTAAGGAGCCCCCCCCCCCTGTGGTGAATGTTGGATGGCAAACCTGCTCATCTTGAATTATTACAGACATCAGGAGGAACAGTGACGCGGCGGCTGTTATCACTTTCATATCCCCTGGCTGTTGTCGACTGGATGTGGTTTACACTCTCCTTCTAAGTGTTCCTGTGATTGTCACTTCTTCAATGCACAGATGTTGTGTTGTCTTGAGTAGTCATTGCTTACCAAACGACAACCAGAAGTAAACATTTCAACAATTATCCTGCTTTTGGAATAAACCCCCCCCCCCCCCCCCTTTTTTTAGCCCATTTATGTAAGCAGATTCATGTACTACCTTGCCAGACAGGTAATTGAGAGCATATTGAGCAGCTCGACTCCTCTCTATTGCCCCTTTCACACCAACGTGTTTTCAGCTCCGGCTCGGAGCTGGAGCCTGAAAAGTGCCGGTTTTCCTGTTCACACCGCAGCGGCGCTGCCTCTTAGCTCCGGAATCCGGTTCACTTCTAGAGGCAAGAGCTTCGGAGCTAAGAGATGGCGTCGCTTACGTCTCCCTTACGTCGAGGCGTGCAGGAAACTAAACCCACCTCCCCTGAACATGGGTCGACTGTCATGCCTGCCTACAAGCAGTAGTGCTTGAAGAAACACACTCCTCAATGTCAGTTTCGATACTTTAATGACAAGGATGACGACACCCTGAAACAGAGCAATGCAGCAAGATAAGCTGACAAAGTACTAGATAGATACTAGATAAGATAAGCTGACAAAGTACTACATACATGCATGTTATGACCAATACACATATATTCAATTACATAGAGTAAAGACACACCAAACAATAGTGGAAACAATCCTACATGAATGAGTGGATGAACGTCTCAACTCGAGGCGGAGTGAATGAACAATATTTGAACTAAAATGGCCGCTCGGCACTACCGGGTCAGAGCACGGCATATCCGGACAGCGACAGCAGTGACGCTGCCCTCTAGTGGCCGGCGATAAACTCTTCATCCCCCCCAGACCGGAAAACTATGGGCCGGAATAGATTAACGGTCTAAATCCAGCTGCCGGATTTGGGCTCGTAACGTGCAGGCAGCCTCCTCACGCGGCCTGGCCGAGTAGGCTGGGGAAGCGTCGGCGGCGACTGCGGCACCGGGAGCGGTGCGCCCAGGAAGGCACCCGTAGGAACGGTGAGGTCAGAGGATGCCTCACCAGCAGGTGCCGGTGGGGAAGCGCCCATAGCCGAGTCGCGGGGTCCAACAGCCGGCCACTGAGCAATCCCCTGGGGCGTCGCCCAGCCCGGGTGGATAGGCGGGGGATGATGGCCCAGAGCAGCGGGCGGCGGCAACGGCGCAGCCGACTGCTCACGGGCGCAGGGTGTGGCCGGCGTGTAGGCACGGAGGAAACGCCGGTTGCGCAGTGTCAAACGTCCCGAACCGTCAACCCTGACCCAATACTGGTCGTGGACCGGCGACTCCACCACGATCCCTGACCTGTCCCATTTGTGGGGGCTCGGGCCTTGCTGGTTCTGGAGGAATACCCTTTCGCCGAGTGCCAATGGGCGGAGCGGTCTTGAGTGAGTCCCCAGAGACTCGGTGGTACGGGACATACGGGTCCGAAGGGCGTCCTCCTTCGCCGCCCATGCCTCGCGCCATATTAGGCCGATATGCGGGTTCGAGAACTTCTCGAGGCGGTTCACGAAGGAGAGCGAGCCACGAAGGGGGCGGCCGAAGATGATCTGCGCCGGCAAGAGGTCGCAGTCGGGGTCAGACGTGTTTCGCAACTGCAGCATAGCACGCAGGAAGCGGTCCTGATCAAGGCCGCCCGACGGGCCGGTGTTGGACATCAGGAGGCGCTTAGCAGTCTTAACCGCAACTTCCGCCCTCCCATTTGACTGCGGAACGGAAGACACACGGTGTTTGACGTGCCATATGCGGAGGAAGTCCTCAGTGTTGCTCGCCTTGAATTCCGGACCACCGTCGCTCGAGAGCTCCTCCGGTACGCCGAAGGTGGCGAAGAACGAACTGAGGTGTTGGACCAGGCCAGCTGAGCCCGCCAGGGCAGTACCCGCCGTAGAGCTCAGGACCTCTACCCAGCCCGAGAGACGGTCCCCGACAACTAGGTAGTGGCGGCCCCCATAGTCGAAGAAGTCAGCAAACACCGCCTCGAATGGCATGGTCGGGGGTGAGGACGGCAGGGGGGGTGTAGCCGCCTGTGACGGAGCATTGCGGTTGCAGTCTGCACATCCGTCCCTGGTGGCCTGAATGTTCCCGGACATCCCGGGCCAGTAAACTATGGCTCGGGCATGCTGCCCCATCGCTGAGGTCCCCTGGTGAGCGGCATGGAGATGCCGAAGGACTCTCCCACGGAGGGATGGGGGGACCACAACGCGGTCCCGATAGAGCAGGACGCCCTACTGTGCGTAGACGGACTCACAGACCGATGACAGACTCGCCAGGGCAGGGTCATTTACGTCAATCCCACCCTCCTGCTCGATGAGTTGGAGGAGGTGGCCGAGGCATCCGTCAGCCGCTGTCTCCCGTGCGAGGAGGGGCCAAGAGACGGCTCCGAGCTCCCGTGCGTCGTCGCGGATGGAGGCCATGAGTGCTGACTCCACGGCATGAGGCCCGCTCGGCAGCCCCAAGGAGAGGCCGTTCGCTGAGCCCGAGGGGGAAGGATGCCTCGACGTGGCATCAGCGGCATAGTTGCTCTTGCCAGGCAGATGCACAATGTCAAAGCACCATGGGAGGGTGCGCTGCTTGAGTCTAAACAGACGCGAGTTTGTTATCTCATCCAGCGTACGGTCGCCAAAGATCTTCACCAACGGCTTATGGTCGGTGACCACGACGAGGTTGTCGGACCCCTGCGTGAAGTACCGCGTCTGTTCCAGACCCCAGGCCACAGCTAGGGCCTCTCCCTCGACGTCCACATAGCGCTGCTCCGCAGGGGACAGGAAACGCAAACCCGTGAGGGTGATCCTCCATCCACCTGGACAGCAGTCCGGTATGCCCGAGGCACAGTGACAGTGTTGCTGGAGCAGGAAGTAGCCAATGCCACGCATGGACCAGTCAGGGAGGAGGCAGGTACGCTTCTGCATGTCGTAGATCTCCACGCCCTCGCGGATGGCCTCCATTATGGCTTGCTTGGACGCCTGGAAGGCCTCCTCCAGAACAGGGGACCATAGGAACACACAGCGTGGGCTGAGGAACGGCTTAAATGGAGCCATCGTCTCACGCAACTGGGCGTAGTTGGCCACCTGATTGACAAGGCCGAACCAACTCCTGATGTCCGTCGTGGAGCCTGGGGTGGGGAAGTCCCGGATGGCGTCCAAGTACTTCGGGAGCGGTTCGATGGTAGATTCCGACACCCTGAAGCCAGCGAAATCGACGCACCTCTCCGCGAACTGAAACTTGTCTGGGTTCAACACGATGCCCGACCGGCCGACACGCGTCAGGAAGTCGATGGTCCTCCACCAGTGTTGCTCCAGGTCGGTGTCATAGTGGATGGTGTCATCCACACAACGTTCCTTGCGTTCATAGTCCGACGGTTGTAGCCATCCCCTGATGACAGGAAACCCTGTGGTGCCCTGGTGTAGAGCCAACGGCCGAAGGGTGTGATGAAGGTAGTGAGGTGGCGATCCGACTCACACAGGGGGACACTGTGGTAGCCGTTCCAGGCGTCCGTGACGGTCTTCCAGGTGCGGCGTGCAAGGTGGAACGGGGACTCAGTGGCGGACTCAGTGGCGAAGGTCTCACGTTGGCAGAACTTGTTGAGGGGGGAGAGGTCGACGGTCCTGCGTGGGGAACCGTCGTGCTCCGAGTGACTACCATACGATGGCACCACGCCACTGGCTCGCCGTATGGCACACGTTCAATGACCCCAAGGGCTTCGTCCCGCAGGAGGTCAACGTGGACCCTCCGCTGCCAGTGTAGAGGCACTGTAGCCGCGGTGTGACATGCCCTAGGCGTAGCTGCGGGGTCCACGTGCATCTCGATAGGTGGCCCCTCCATGCATGGTAGTGCTCGATGGGGGCAAGTATTGAACGTCGACGAGGCATATCTCCCAAGTAGCCAACCTTTCATCCGGTTGTTGTTCTCTGGCGTACAAGGGAACGGCAGTGCTGCGGGGCCCGCCGGGGGGACCGTGCGCTGAGGACATGAGCACTGGGCGTCCCCTGGGTCACCTGGCCCCACGCAGTGCCGGTTTTCCTGTTCATACCGCAGCGGCGCTGCCTCTTAGCTCCGGAATCCAGTTCACTTCTAGAGGCAAGAGCTTCGGAGCTAAGAGATGGCGTCGCTTACGTCTCCCTTACGTCGAGGCGTGCAGGAAACTAAACCCACCTCCCCTGAACATGGGTCGACTGTCATGCCTGCCTACAAGCAGTAGTGCTTGAAGAAACACACTCCTCAATGTCAGTTTCGGTACTTTAATGACAAGGATGACGACACCCTGAAACAGAGCAATGCAGCAAGATAAGCTGACAAAGTACTAGATAGATACTAGATAAGATAAGCTGACAAAGTACTACATACATGCATGTCATGACCAATACACATATATTCAATTACATAGAGTAAAGACACACCAAACAATAGTGGAAACAATCTTACATGAATGAGTGGATGAACGTCTCAACTCGAGGCGGAGTGAATGAACAATATTTGAACTAAAATGGCCGCTTGGCACTACCGGGTCAGAGCACGGCATATCCGGACAGCGACAGCAGTGACGCTGCCCTCTAGTGGCCGGCGATAAACTCTTCAGTGCTTATAAACACACTTTATAAAGTCAGGCAACACTAACCAGGCTTCGTGTGATTCTGTTTATTTGTACCTTACTTTGACCATCCGTTCACTGTTATTGATCATTGTGGAGAGAGGCAGACGTTTTGTTTTGTATTATAGCAGCTATCGGATGGAATCAATACATGGGCTGCACAGGTTGTCATGTCCGACTATCACAAGTAGAATCATAATAAAAATACGCCGGTAAAATGTGCCTCTAGAAAACAGTTTAGCTTCGGTTGCTATACTAACATCACCCATCTTATACCAGAGAAACTTTCATAACAGCGTTGTGATGCCAAACAGCGTCAATTCAGACTGACACACATTCACTTAAGGAGAACTGGGGATATGTATCAGCTGCTTGTGTGAGTCGGACAGTGAATACTTTAGAGCGGCCACTGCAGTGTGAGCTAACCGGGAGGCGTCTATCGTTATTCCAACCCAGTTTAGATTTAACCACGCCCACTTCCGCATTACGCAAGAACGTATAGCTCTAAGCGATAGCGTCATAGACTTCTTCTTCGGCAGTTATAGCGGTCGCGGTAAAGCAGGATGAGCAGGATATTGAATAGTTGTTTTTTGTCTTTCCAAAGGATTTGTTGACTGAAAGTAAACGATCCTGTAATCAAAGCCATATCGAAGAGTCCTGAGATTGTATTACTGGTGTTTTATCATCTATAAATAGCCTGTGTGTATTCTCAAATGTCGTTTTCAGGACAAACAAAAGACGTTTTAAATATCTTATCAGCTGGTGTAAGTGCAGAATATTGAATATAACCTTGACTATTACTGTGTACTTCATTTATCTGACAGCATTATTTAATGATACTATTTTATATATATATTTATTTAATGATACTATTTTATATACATTTATTCATAAACACACACACTTATATGTACTCACACATGTATTTATTCATAAATATACACAGATGTATTCATTCATTTATACACACACAGCATTATTTAATGATACTGTTTTATATATATATATATATATATATATATACACACACACATCTATTCATTTATAAACATATAAACACACACTTATATGTACTCACACATGTATTTATTCATGTATACACACAGATGTACAGATTCAGATTTCGCGGGTGTGCCGCAGATTCAGATTTCGCGGGTGTGCCGCAGATTCAGATTTTGCAGGTGTGCCGCGTGAGGCAGTGATGTAACCATAGGGATGTAACGCCAGGTTGATGCTGTGACGTAACCCCGCGTCGATGCTTGCGTAATGCGGAAGTGGGATCTAAACTGGGTTGGAATAACGATAGACGCAACCGGGAGCTAACGGGAGAATAAACTCCCGTGGAAGAGCAGCCAACACTGCAGCGGTCGGTAAATGCCGCAGAAACACATTAATAAACAATGAACCACGGCACTCTGGAGAAAATCATAAGGTTGGAGAAGTCGTTATTCAATTTAATCTGGTTTCGTGTGATTAAAAGCAACACGATCATCGACCCGACGCAGTTCCCCGTTGTTGTGAGCGCCGTAACACCGTTGGGGAGCAAATCAGCAATGTAAACAGTGACGTCATGACGCAGCAGCGGCAGCACCAGTCGGGCTCTGGGCGGTGTGAACAGAGCGGGAGCAGAAAAGGGAAACCGGAGCTGAACCAGAAAAGCTCTAGCTCGGAGCTAGAAAGGGAAAAGCGCTGGTGTGAAAGCCGCATATGAGATGCAGCATTGATGAATAGATAATGGTATGTCGTTTCAAATGCATCTTTGAACAGTGCTGAAGTTTTTATCCCCATGAAACCTGGAGACAGCTAGCCCAGACTATAAACAGCTTAATCTCGCTGTCTTTCTCCCTCAACACCCCCACACCCCCTTCTTTTCTCTCTCAGGCAAATTGCCCCCCACTGGGTCTCCTTTCATCAGGGTGACGTTTCAGTGAGAAGCAGACACAAAGGTCTCATACACACAAAACTTACATAGAAGCATGCATAGAGCAGACGCTGCACTTTTGTTCCTCGAGGGCCAATTTTTTGGGTAATGACCCCAGCTGCTCCCTCCAAAAACCCATTCATTTGTGCCTTCATGAGCACATTTGTCATATTAGGGAGTGAAATATGGGACTAAAAGGGTTACAAATCCTGGCTGCATCTATGAAAAACAGCTGAACTGTGTTGCATAAGCATTGACATTGACAAGTAGCAGCCATTCAGATGAGTGGGTGAATCACATATATCATTGTTACACATACAGCTTGAGCTTCAACCCCGGCCTACAAAAACACCGTCCCAAATCCTATCACAGCCATGAGAGGCTCAATGTCCTCACATCATTACAGAAATATTGCCCTGAAAACACATTTATCAAAAGCATCAAATCTACTTTCTTCCCCCAACATAATACAACCATTATTTGTCTGCAAAGGGCTAGAGTTAAACAATCTCCACATAAATAATTACTTATCCTGTCAGGCAAGGCAGACGTGTGGGAACACAGCGTTCCAGGTTATTGCTTTGACACATAAAAAGCCTTTCTAATGATGCAATCCGAGGTAGTTTTTTAGGAATAAGCGTTTGGATGTTGGTGTACCTTTTAATGTTTTATACGGCAGGAGGATTTGGAGCCATCATATCCAGATTGACATTAGTACATCAGAAGGAAATAACAAAGTCAGGTTGTCTGACCCCCATTTGGTCCTCAGACTTATGTCTTCATTGCAGAGCTAGGTACAAGAGCTTTATAAATGCAGATGCCTCTGACTGGAAACTTCTGCAAATGGATCTAAATTGCAAAATGCCAATGTAAGTGCATTTATTTGTTGCACACTGTGTTATCTGACTTGGATGGCTATACATTGTACCTGAAAAATAGATTTGTGTTCGCGATTACCACTTTTATATAACAAATGCAAGAAAAAATGAACTGCCATAAAAGTATTCAATATAACCTAAATAAGTCAAACATAACCTAATAGCCTGAATAACAATATTAACCCTTTCATGCATCGAGGTCACTACAGTGGAGAGCTATTCAAACGGTGTTTTCTTGTATATGCATTGTTTTTTTTGCATAGTTGCACAATCAGCCACTACATAGGAGTCAGGACCCTATTGCATCATCCCATACACTGCCACTCAGTGCCAAGTCAGTGTAAGTGCATGATACATGTCTCTAAACCAAGATGGACGACAGAAAGCCACATGGACCAAGTCACCCATCTATATCTTTCCAATCCTTTCATGGAAAGCGTCCCCTGCAGGTATAAAAAATGTGGTGACATCAAGTAACAACTAAGGAATCATATAATTCATAAATGATCAAAGTATTGATTTTATGTTTGCGGGAAATCATGGTAAACCACCTGTCCACTACAGTGGACGTCATGCATCACTGGCTATATTTCAACAATTCGTACTGGTACTGCTGCTGTTGTTCCCTAAGGCCGTCCCTCCCTACAGGCAGGTCATGCAGACTGTGTGGGGCCTCACCTTGTGGAGGGGGCCACACCTTGCGGAGGGGCCGAGGGGGCCTCATCTGATGCGCACCTATACGCGCAATTATGTAGCGCAATTATGTGGCGCAATTAGGGTGGCGCGGCACGGTTTTGCCGCTGCGAGGCTCCACTAGCACTCATCAAATAACTGTGCGTGGGGCCTCAAATTGGCCCCTGGCCCTGGTTATTCTTGAAAATACTTCATCTGCAATATCTTTTTGGGCCGTAAATCAATATACTTATGTTATTATAATGTAATTTTAAGTTTGCACATCTTTATTTATCATTTTTTCAAAATGTACATCTCTTCAGTTTAAACCCTGAACGCATACTGTCCACCTGAGTGGACATATAAATATCTATTAGAAAAAACTAGATTAAAAAAACTAAAGTTCAAATCTGAAAGGGTTAATGCTCAAAGAACATATATAATCACAAAGTATTATAAACAATTACTTGTTTTATTAAAATAGTTATTTTTAGTTGGTTTGATATGGTTTTCAGTTTTTACAGTGATTTCGTCATCAGGGACCGCCCCTCGTTCACTCATTCAGCCAATCACACGTCCCAGCGCAACAAACAACTACCATGCAGCTAGCTTGTCAAACATGAGCTACAACAACCACACAAGTACTATGGTTGTGTCCAAAGCTCATTCTCAAAAAGAGACTAGGGAATGAGTGAAAGAGGGAGTGGTTTCGGATAGTCTTTGTGTGTTTTTGCTCTTCACAGAGTTGTTTGTCTAACTAACTCTTGAAAACTCGTGCACGGCGCTGCAAAGGTAAACCATAATTGACCGTCTAGCTAGCTGCCACTGCTATCACCACTCTTCATTTTAATGCTGAGTTATACATCTACGCTAACCTAGCTAGTGAGCTGGCTAGTTAGGTAGCATTCGTAGCTAACTGTCAGGCTTAATTAAAAAAGACGTTAGTTATTTTTACTGCTTTGTAATGTGTTTAACTACAGCTAAATTGTTGAGGAGGCTACAAAGTGATTGCATTAAATGTTCACATTTAGAATATTCATTTTTGTTTGAACTACTAACACCAATACTAGCCTACATATCAAAGCAAATACCATTTGATTTTATATAATAGGATTTCATTTCAAGTCTAAAATTCTCTCTCTCTCTCTCTCTCTCTCTCTCTCTCTCTCTCTCTCTCTCTCTCTCTCTCTCTCTCTCTCTCTCTCTCTCTCTCTCTCTCTCTCTCTCTCTCTCTCTCTCTCTCTCTCTCTCGCGCGCGCACACACACACATGTGCGCTGAAGTCGGAAGCGCTCCTCTGGTATTAGCCAGTGCGCACCACAGTATCGCTTCGCACCTCACCGTCCGGACTGTTGCTGCTCCCAGAGCACCTGCAGGCGGAGGGAGCTACCAAAAAAGGGGCGAAGAAGTACGCAGGGGACATAAACAAGCGGAGGACGGAGTAGGGGCTGGACCGGCTGGGGGAGCGCACCATGGCCTCAAAGGACACAGCCACGGGCTTCGTGAACGTCAGCAGGGAGATCACAGGTGAGCACGAAAACACGAGTTTCTCTTCGGGAAAGTACGTTTTAACCTTTACTTAAGAAGACACGAATGACGTCTTTTAGGCCACATGCTTTTAAATCTGCTTTTCGCTGCGCTTGATAGAAAAAAAACGAGTTAATGCAGGAAAAAATACAAGAGTTAATGGCTGTTCGTGGAGCTTGTAATCCCATCGATATCGGAGCGGCGGTGTTCACTTTGCGATTGATTTTGACGTAAAGATCCGCTGTGGAATGTATCTCACTCAGGGGGGTCCTGCTAGTGCTGTCATGTAGAGTTATGTTCAAGTGTTGCCGTGCATGTGTTCGCGTCACGTAGCTTCATTAGGAGTTTTCATCTCTTTCTTTTTCCCCTGCATGCGCGTGGGAGTTATTGTGCGACCGGGAGCGATTTGTGTGCAGCAGGCAGCATGGGTTCAGTTGCGCACACACACACACACACACACACACACACACACACACACACACACACACACACACACACACACACACACACACACACACACACACACACACACACACACACACACACACACACACACACACACACACACACACACACACACACACACACACACACACACACACACACACACACACACACACACACACACACACACACATGTTTGGATGTTGTGGTGTTACAGAAGGTGTGTGTCCCTCACTGCTAATTATCCAGACGCGGTGAGTTAAATCCCGCTCAACCCTGGTCAAGCCCCGTCTGTCTGGCCTGGCTTTAAGCCATTATCACACTTACCAGTGGAGGACAAGATGGGGAAGGGGGGGGTGGAGGTATTAGTGAGCAGATCCATCAAAGTGTCAAGAAAGGAAGTGGGGATATGACAAGGATTGATATGAAAGGGGGGGCTGTAGGGTCTTGGCTTGGGAACCAAAGGGTCGCTGGTTCAAGTCCCTGAAAGTATGTCCTCTGCTGTGTAAATGTGTGTGACGAATAAAGAGGGTTTCATTCGAATCCTCCATTTCCATTATCTTCACCCCTTTGGGAGCAGATTGCAGGGTCACACCACCATACCTCGGGGGCACCTCAGAGTGTGTTACAAGGGGTTTAAGTGATTGGGTCTTACCCAGCTTAACGTCAATATCTCTCTGTTTGTCTTCCGCTGATCCTTCCTTCGATCTGCCGGTGTGCTTCCCCCCCCCCCCTCATCCTCCCTGCATTGGCTCCTGCTCACTCAAGTGCCAGAGCCAAGTTCATGGCTGTTGCCGGATGTGGAAAAGTGAGAATCATGCAGTACTGTAAGAGAGCTGGGAGATAGTGACACAGCGCTGCATCTCCATCTGCTCTGCTCGAATTTAGCAGAGGGCCCCCCCCCCGCTCGTGAATATCCCACAGCTTGTGGGCATATGTGCGCTTTTGCAGGCCGGGGATATAAGTTGACATTGTGTCTGTGAATAGCAGGTTGTTTTGTCTCGGTTGTTGTGGAGGAGGTGTAGATGGAGGAGGCCTCCGGTGCAGTTCAGTGAGCTTCAGCAGGGCCATGTGTCGGTGGGGGTGGTGTGGAGGCCCCTAAAGATTGCAGCTCTGTATCTTGTGGTCTGTTCCATTGAAATGAGCCGGGCTCCTGCTTTCTTTTCTCTGAGGCTAAAAATAGCCCAGTTATGAGTCTTCTTCAGTGTGTGTGTGTGTGTGTGTGTGTGTGTGTGTGTGTGTGTGTGTGTGTGTGTGTGTGTGTGTGTGTGTGTGTGTGTGTGTGTGTGTGTGTGTGTGTGTGTGTGTGTGTGTGTGTGGCTGTGTGTGTGTGTGTGTGTGTGGCTGTCTACGGCTGTCTACTGGTCTCTGTGATTATTCAACCCTGAGCAGCTTTCATTGAAGGAACAATCCACCAGTGTGTCCCTAAACTCAGAGACAAAGCAGAAACAAGACAACAGCGTCATTAGCGTCGACAACCACTGATTCATTTCCATAGGAGCAGGTCCAGAAAGTGTCCATAATCAAACGTTAACACTTACTTTGCTACGGAAAGTGACCGTAATAGCACTTTGTGAAGATGCGTAACAAATTGTAAGACATTTCTTTTCCATTGGCATGCACTTCCAGAACGGCTTCAAACTAAGTACCCTAGCATAGCTTGTTTTAAAGAGTAAATCCCCAATGTAGCTTTGCACTGCCGCAGCATTGTCAGACTCACGCTGGGCAGTAAATGCTCTTTGAACTAAAGGATACAACTGATGCAGCAAAACAGGAGAAATCTCTTTTTATATTCGTATGGTTACATTACCCACAGTGCAAATCAGCCTGTGATTGTTGGTTGAGTTTTTTAAATGTAATGTGTGTTAAATTGTAAATGTGTTTCTGTTAATGTGGGTAAGAAGCAGATTTTAATGGTTCTATTACGCGTAAGCTCCCATCTTCATCTCCATCCACCTAAATCTTTATTGTCTTCAGCAACTAAATATTCCTAAGAGATGGGTGACTGACTTGTTTTAACTGCAGTTAACAATTATTGTCTTAAGTCTCTTGATTACGGCTTGATTGTTTTGTTTATGACGTTTTTGAGATCCTTTATACCATCGTATAAAGCAAGAAGCCGGCAAACCAGCCACTGTTTATATGTGAAAGGCTGATGCCAGTAACATTTGCTTTTTACTCAAATTATGAATTAGCTATTGAATAATTAATAATTAAAAATGTTCAATTAGCTGTTCATTACAAGGATTTATTTTCCATGTTGAACTTACCACATACATTTTTGATCTTAAGTTGTATCTGCTGCTGAAAACCATATATGAAATCCAACCATTGGTGAAATCCAACCATTGGTGAATTGATTGAAGGTGGAGAGCCCTCTCTGACACTAAACACCCACAATCTCCCAAAGGAGTTCCTTAGGGTTGTAATGTGGTGATTTGTAAAGGTTGTTTCATAGGCTTGATGTCATTGTAATACACATCAAACCATTCAATGCCCCCTCATACCCTATACTGTATGGGAGCATCTGCATTCATATTCCTTCTCTTTGAACAGGAGTTACTAACTTCCTGTATACTTAAGTGGTATTATGTCCTCATGCGACCTTACACAGAGGAATTAACTAAGTGGATACATACCGTGAGATATTATTAGAGAGCCCTTTTATTGGATTGGTAATGTTTAATTTCCTTCCAGGCACTTGGTGTTTGACAGTAACGTAGGAACCGTAGTATTTTGTTGTTCCTTCAGGGCTCAAACTACTGTTGCCTGGGGACGGTAGAAAATGTGTGTTGAGGAAGAATGTAGCTACATTGTGAACAAATGGACAACAGGAAAGCTAATTGACGTTAGCTTTTAGCAGTGAGCACCCACCTCTTGTATACGGTCTTTGGTTAACAAATCATAATTAGCATCATCAGGACATCAAAGATACATTCTATGATTGCTAACTCCTTTTATTCATGTTCTTTCCTCTCATATGTCACCCAGCTGCATATTCAAGTGTATTGTATTTCCATCGTTCTACAGTTCTGTGCATTCCAGGGCAGCACATCTCATTCTGTAATGGCTTTACGTTATGTAACCTTCTCCCCTCTGCTCATTTCTCCAGAGGGCATCAGGAAGGTGCTGGACAAGCAGGCCATTAAGTTTGTGCGAGCCATCAAGCAGGACACCCGGAGCGGCAAGACAGAGGACAGGATTCTGGTGAGAGACGCCAACACCCTCACACCCAACACCCCCCACCCTTCTTCTCTCAGACCAGGTCACCTGAAAGATGTCATTGTTAAAGCAGCAGCACCTTTCCGTTGCGTTCGGTGTTGAATATGGAACAGAAACGGCTCCTTGCGGACAAAACGGAAATCAATGGCAGTTAATTGCGACAAATTGAAAGAGCCATAAGAAGTCACAGATTATGCATCCCGGGACACAACAGACGTACGCAAAATCGGGCTTAAGACAGATGCTGCCTAAGCAGAGCGAAGTGGACATGGCCTACTGAGTCCATCCTGAGAGTTTATTAGATGTGGCAGCATGGCCTTAATGCCACGGGCCAGACTTTGGGGTGGGTGGGTGGGTGTGTGTGTGTGTGTGTGTGTGTGTGTGTGTGTGTGTGTGTGTGTGTGTGTGTGTGTGTGTGTGTGACATGGTGTTCATGCAGGGACATCATGTATTGTTTTATTTGAAGAAGGAGCTTGTATGCCAGAGGGTGTGTGGGCAGCATGTGATGTGTTCAAGGAGCTTGTGCGAGCCAAGGCCACCTCTGTTATTGAGGAATCAGTTAGTCGGCTACATTAGTGACTGATCAGTTACTCACACACGGTTGCTATGTGCGACATTTAGCTCATTTAGCCCTCTGAAGACAACGAAAAAGCATCTGATAAGTGGATAAAACAATCAGTACTTCTCGGTCTGTGCTGTTGTGTCCTCTACCCCCATCACGCCTTCATCTATCTCCATCATTACCGCACCCCCCCTCTATTTTTGTCATCTCCTTTCTTTGTTTCCTCTCTCCCTCCCTCCTTATCTGTCCATCTCGATTATCCTCCTCCTCATCACCCCCCGCCCTCTCACTTTTTCTCCGTCTCTACCCTTTGTGCCCTTTCCTCTTCCCTCCATCTTTACTCAGACCCGTAAAAGGGTATCGAGCTCCTCTTCCCATCAGAAGCGATTCAATTAGGTCTCTGCCTTACGAGAGTTTTTTACTATCCAAATGGGCCCTAGCCGCTCAGGCCGCTGCACCGAGTTCTTTCAAGGGAAGGGGGGCGAAGAAGGAGGGGGGGGGGTGGATATGAGAAGTCATATTGGCTCGTTGTCAAGGTCTCCCCCTCTAAAAGGCAATCTTTTCACTCTAATGGATACATTTGTTTGTGTATATGAAGGAGGAACAGACAGGGGAGTTTGTAAATAGTTTGTTTCGGTCTCTGGATTTCATGCACTAATGTTCTGTCATACATGAAAATGTCCTACATGGTAGTTTGAGTAAGAGGAGTATTTTAGGATGGCTTTCTATAAGCAGTTGAGAGGTGAAAATAATGTTTCTGAGCCAAAAAAACCGTTTTATCTTCCCTTTCATGTGGTTCCCAGCGTCACGCTTGGAGTACACGTTGCAGGTTAAATCTGAGCAACGTCATGGCTCTCATCCCGATTCCTCTGCTGTGTGTATTTTGTGGTACATCAAGTTAATACTGACGTGTCTTTGTTCTACATCTTGCTCTTTCCTTTTGCCTCCTTTCCCCTCTGGAAACATGCTGGTGTCCAGCTGTCTGTGTGTGTTGACTGTACCAGCCATCATGCTGACACACATACTCGTGCACGCCCACACGCGGGGTCCCCGCACCCATCTCAGACAGACGCAGCCGGGACTCAGCTTAACATCCAAATGGCACCCAGGGCAATGCATGTGGGAGCATCAACATTCATGTCTTCATCACGGGGCATGCATGTACACACGCACACACACGCACGCACGCATGCACGCGCACACACACACTCATGTGTACAGTTTGACATGTGCAGGAGGCATCCCGAACATGGTGCACTGAAAAGTTGCCTGCATACAAACTCTTACGGCCATTATTAGATCACTCTCTTTGAAGATTGGAGGCAAGTTGGAAAACAAAGCATCTTCAAACGCAAAAAGACAGGGAGGGACATCGGGGGGGGGGGTGGGGAGTGTTTGTGATGGAAGAGGAGGGGAGGGCACCCCACAAGAGAAATGGAGGAAGGCGTGAGAGGAGGGGGGGGGTGGACTCTTGGATGTGTTGTGATGCCCCAGTTGCCCATTTGGCTCTTCCGCCACTTATTTATCCCGATTGTTCGCTCCGTTTCATCCTCCATTGACTCCGGTCGGTCCCACCTAATAATGGGCCTATTACTGGCTCAGATTGCGCCTCTTTGACAGTCCCGAGCACACTCGGGCGCTTCACACGCTCATTTCCTTCTTAGGTTACGCAGAGGTCCCGCTCAAAAGACTCTGGTCGGTTTGAGATTGTGTTCGTGCAGCAGCGTCTTAAGACTGGGGTGTGGTTGCGTGTACATTTCTTTCTTGCTTGTTATGAAAGTTGGTACAAGAAATACATCACTTTATATGTACAATTCACTTTGGGAAGTTGCCTTATTCGACACATATATAATGAAGCTATTCATTAAAAAAATCATAACGAATAATAATTCTTTGTTGGTTTTTGAATTCTCTATATTAAGCATTTCAACATGTTACAAAATGTAATTTCTTTCTAATAAATACATATATATACATATATATATATATACATTTAAAAAATACATACATAATGTAAAGAATTATAAATAATACATACAAATAAATATAAAATGTATATATTTAAAAAAATACATACATAATGTAAAGAATTATAAATAATACATACAAATAAATATAAAATGTATATTTAATTATGTACCTCCAACAAATGTAGTACTAAAAAATGTAGTAATAATTTACAACAATTTGGAAGATTGATCCCCTTTTTTGTGTTTTTCCCTACAAACCACTGCTGACTTGTTTTGTTCTATATCTGCCATATAATACATCTTTTAGGATCAATATTCTTTATGATTAATTGTGTCTGTTAAACTTGTCCACCTGTATTTAACCGATTGGCTGAAAATTATTCGTAAAACTTTATAATCCCAAAACACTAGAATTTGCTTTTTGTAAAACCATCCAATATACATCTCTATGGAACATGCACAGTATTTATTCAATTCATACTAGTCCTCAGACTTTTTTGGAAGCCTAATTGAGTTTTTTCTTGCATACTTTAAAACCAGTGCTCGAAACGTTCCCCTCATCACTTGCAAGGTATCACAGCTCAAAATGTGCGTAACTAAATGAAACAAAGGCTAATCTAATGCTCTCTGGACTTTGTACCCTACATCTTAATGGATTGATATTCCATTGCTCTTACATTATGATATCATTCCACGACATCTACTTGTATCGACTCAGTAAATTACAAACGAGGCATCCGTCTTGTGTTGCTTTTTAAATGGAATGATTTAAAATTTGGATTGAGAGTCTATCAAATTGACAGTGTTGATAAACTTGTTTTTGTGCTAAATATTATAAATAAATTCAACCTGAATTTAACCATTGCCAAATGCAGATTCATGGACGGGCCAACTGAGCCATTCGGGACTAAATAAATATTAAAACATAAAAGTAGTATGAATCTTATTGGTGCTGCTTCATGTTTGTAGTCAAAATTGAGCATCAACAACTTCCTTTGAGATTTCTCCCTTCCCGTATCTCAACCATAAGAATCTCGTTATCCTTAACTGAATTATTCTCTAATTGTTCTGCTTAAAAACAACAACTTTCTGCCCAATTTTTTTTAATGATTGACTTGAATCACGCTTTGGAATTGTTTAATTCCCTCTGTTCAACAGATCCTCCCAGACCCCGAGTTGAGTAATGGTAAAAACAAGTTCATATTGTCAGGATTCTCATCTTGGACCAGTGGCATTAAAAAAAGGCAATTTTTTCTTTTTCTTCTGTTGATAAAAATACAAACATAGGAGAACAAGTAGGCTAAACAATCATCATTTAAATGTTAATGTCAATAAATAGGATATATACGAGACAAATAGGCTGATCAACTGCCATCCTTCCAATTGGTGCATCTCTAGCAGTCTAGATACCGTCAAGGATAGTTTAGAGGGGCTCATTGTACTTTTTGGGGTTTTCCCTTTCCTGTAGTTGTGTGTTATATATGTTTTTTGTGCATGTTAATGGTCTGCTAAGGCTAAAATCCCAAAGTTCTCTCCCCCTCTGCTTGGAATACCTAGATTAGACTCCTTTCCTACTTCTGTAACATGATGACATCACTATGTAACACTTGCTCTTCTATTGGGTAGAGATCCAACACATTGTACTTGATAGGCTAAGGGGACTAAGGCCCCGGCCACACGAGGACGAAAACAGTCGTTTGCGTTACTGTTTAGTGTCATATAGACCGTTCGGCCACACGAGGACGACCGAATACGGCACTAAACGACTGCGGAAACAATAACGGGTCTCAAGGTGGATAGAACGGCATACGCAACGCTCTGGGGGGTCCAACGGCTCCGTGTGTACGCCCTATACCAGGGGTCGGCAACAGGCGAACCGCGGTCCGGATCCGGACCCAGACGCCGACCTATACGGACCCGGACCTATAATCAATACATTAATAGGGGATTTCAATTTTGACGGGGCGATTCTATTTTAACCGCTGCCGACAGGGGGCGAAAGAGACAAGTGAGCGATACAGGGAGAGAAACACAGAAGAAGAGACGAGAGCGCGGCAGAGAGAAGCGGAGAGGAAAGTGAGAGAAGAGAATAATTAGCGATACAGGGAGAGAAGAGTGAATAGGCGAGTTAGCGGCAGACAGGGAGAGACACATAATTACACATGGCGCTCTCCAAGAAGAGGAACGTGGACAGTGAGAAGAACAGAGCTTTTAACCCTGAGTGGACGGACTCATTCATGTTCATCCTGCCCACTGGGATCACAGAACCAGTGTGTCTCATTTGTTCAGAGACCGTGGCGCTCATTAAAAGTGCCAAAACGCCACTATGAGACAAAACACAAAGTGTTTGACCAAACGTTCCCTCTCAAGTGAGAACTGAGGTCACACAAAATAAGCAGTCAGAGCCCGATATGATCAGTCCACCAGGATCAAAAACTAAATATCGTTCCAGGGCAGGCTAACCGAGGCTAACCAATGAGCACCTGCATGTGTGTATGAGAATGGCCCTGACACCATTTCAGCCCAGATTTAAACTCCTGGCAGGACAAGCTCCAGCTCAATTCTCGCACTGAACAAAAAAAAGTGAGTGAGGGACTGCAATATAAGAGGGAAAGAAAGAGAAACTTTAAAACTGTTCAATTGTGATGTGTACAGACTGATATTGTTCTATAATCGTCTGAAACTGTTAGGTCATGATGTGAAACGGTTAACAAAGAAAAAGGGAAAATCAAGCTGCTGCTACACTTTATTTTATTTATCTAAAATTAAGCACTTTTAAGATGCACATATTTCAAAAGCTATTTTATTTATTTTCTCCTATTTTATTTTTAAATGCAGCCAGAGAGGAACATTACACATATCCACAGTATTTTACTGTATATCTGTATAGTACAATGTTAATTGACAATAAATGTTTTTGAATTGTACTTTCTTTATTTGATTGGCAGTCAGCTGTTGATTACATGCAGACGTTGATAAAGCTACAGGCTACTTCAATACATATCACACTAATTCATAAAGCAACTTAGACAGTTTGATGTTCCGGACCTTTGCATGGAGAGATTTTCTCTAACTGGACCTTGTTGAACTTTAGTTGAATACCCCTGCCCTCTACAATCATTTTCTGATAATGATGAGGCAATAGCCCCGCCTCTCCCCACCTCTGCTGCTCACCCCCGCGTCAAAGTAAACTGCACTGAATTCAGATTATTTATCTTTCTCTCGATATGGACATAAACGCGAGTGAAGTCTAATCTGACAGGACGGAGACACCTCTCAAACTACCTAAACTAGTTATAAATATGTTTATTTACTGTGGGCCGGGTCACTCATTACTGGATCAGCTGCTGCATGAGACAGACACTGACGCTGTCCGAAGAGAGGGAGGAAAAAGAGAGGCTCTGTGTATTTTATTATTATATTATATAGATTCTTTATTCATTTGTTTTAAAGCTCAATACATAACAGAGAAGACCTTTGACCGGCACTTTTATAATTTTGTCGGAAGATTTAAACTTTAATACACGTTGACTGGCGAAAAACTCTGCCCGGTTCCCTCGGGCCCCCACCGCGGAGAATACACAGAAGGGCAACCATGACAACCATGCTTCTTCGCTGCTTTTGTGGAGGAAGTTACAGCGCCACGTACAGGCTCCTGCATATGTACTGCAGCTTCTCCAGCGGTTGGAGCTAAACGGAGCGGTCTCGTGTGGACAGACAGACACTATCCGGTGAATATTGCGTGTGGACGGAAGCTTTTTTGCATTTGCGTTAATCCTATGCGTTTAGCCGTTTTCGTCCTCGTGTGGCCGGGGCCTAATTCTATGTGGTTGACCAGTCCATCCATTTAACCGAAGTGAAACGCACCCCTAGTCATACAGGACCAGAGTAGCTATGACCAGAAGAAGAGCCAACAGTAACAAAATCCAACCACAAATAAAGGAAAGCTCTGTGCTGTGTTCACTGCTGAATACAGCCAAACTTGTCTGCACAATTCCACCTACGCTATCTTGCTTAAAGTGGACCTATCATGCTATATTTGAACAATATATTGTAGGGCCATACTTATATAAAGTATATAAATATAGTTGTTTTTATCAAAATACCAAACAGCTCCTGCATTTTAGCCATGCCTCATTCACTCTATTTGCTCTTTCCAGCCCTGTTTTTGCAAGGGCTGATTCTGTGACGTAGCTTTAATGCAAATGAGCTGCAGCTGACCACGCCCCCCTGCAGGAGATGGGAGCGTGCTTAGAGATCAGCTGCTGGGCTGTCAGAAGAGGGGGAGGAAAAGAGATCTCTGTCCTCCGTGTTTTATTCTTATATTATTATATAGAGTCATTATTCATTTGTTTTAAAGCTCAATAAATAACAAAGAAGACCTTTGACCGGCACTTTTCTAATTTTGTCCGGAAGATTTAAACTTTAACGGACATGTTGACCGCCGAAAAATATCTAACTGAAACTCTGCCGCACGGTCCCCTCGTTCCTTGGAAGAGACGGAGAGGTGGGTGTTTGTCATCTGCTGGTGCCAGAGAGAATTACAGCGAGGGAGGGATTTGCATTGAATTACAGGAGCAAACGCTTGCCTCGGGGAGGGAGAAAAAGAGCCACAGCAGAGAATAAACAGAAGGGTAACCATAGCAACCTTGCGCGGGAAGTCTTCTTCGCTGCTTTTGTGGCAAACTACAGCGCCACATACAGGCCTGGCATATGTACTACAGCGTCTCCAGCGCTTTCGAGCGGCAATGGCCGGCCGTGGCCCAACCTCACATTCCCCTGATAGGTGGAGAGTTGGCCATTAAGCGAAGCACCCTGTTTCTGACGTCAGAACAATTTCAAATCTGTATCAGTCTGTATCAGATCGGTTGCAGCCCCGTTTTTAGAGATTTGGGTATGGAGGAAAAGAGAGAGGGTTCAGTTCCCTGACACACCGGGGACACATATTCATTTATAAAAGACGTACAAAAGTGCATTTTGCATGATAGGTCCCCTTTAATTCATTTGTGTCCATCTTTCTCATGGCTCTTGCCTCTTGTCATTCAATAACAGTCTAATCGGACCTGCTTTGCTGCATTTACTCTCAGCTTTATAGTTTCTTTAGTTTCTTCCTTCCTTTTTTTTAAACCAGACTCTACTTTGTTTAGCTTTTTTCAACAGTCCAGAATGTGTACATTTTCAGACTCGTACCACCTAATTGTATTTCAAAAACTGTAACAAATGTGCACACTTCTAATGTTTAAATAGATGTTAATGTTGTGGTAGTTCGGTGTATATTTAAGCAATAGCTCACGCTAAGGGGGCTTCGCGTCAGGGCCGAACCACGCCCCTTAGCTGTGATATAATGAGCATATATCACGGCCTGAAGTGAGCTATTGCTTTTATAAAACGGTTACCAAGTGTGGCAATATGAAATAAAAATACACACTCTAATTTAAATAGTTTTTATTAGTAAATAATGATGTTCAAAATAAAATAGTCCCTCCGTTGCCTTCTGCGCGAAACATAGTGCGAGGTGGTTGCTATGCAACAACACTAACAGCTAGCGAACATATTAGACGGAGAGCGTTGATCCATTATTTGGCTATTTATTTACACTCATTTGTATGTTGCCGTTTATTGTGCAGCCACTGAAAACCTGTCCAGCATCAGTAGCATGGCTTACGTGGTTACTTGTTGAGGTTGAGGTTGTTCTAGGCTGTTGTTTGGCGTGGCGAGAATATTTCTCCACTTTCTCCGGTCCCCGAGATTCGGCTTCGAGTAGCTCTGGAGAGAGCTTTCGCAGGTCTGTGGCCACTAACGGTCATCATTTATCTGCTTTGTTTCAAGACCCGCATCAGAAAGCTTTTGAATGGTGCTACTTTTCCAGTTGGTCTACCTGCTCTTCTCGTAGCTCTGCATGTCGTCGTTTAGGTGCATTCTTTTGTGGAGATAGGCACTCCTCAATCCACTCCTCCATAGTAAGACCCCCCCGGAGGTCGACGTTAATCTTAAATGTTTCCATATTATGCTTTGTAAGTTTGTTTCGTAACGGAAGAAATGTAAATATATTTATAAAACGGACAAGTCAAATCAAGCAATCTGATTGGTCAATAGCGTTTTTGCGGACCTCTTTGATTACAGATTTGAAAACATCGCTGCTTGCTTTAAAAGTAGCACAATTAATTATGTCAAACCTTGGAAAGTATCTAGATATCCCTGCTCTAATGCCAAAGGAACTGCACACTGAATATGTGTTGCCGTTTGATGTCTATGTTTGGACCGCTGTGTACAAAGGAGGGTTTCTGCCCCCTTACTTCTCCGCTGCTTTCTTGTTCCAGTTTGAAAAGCATTGCTTTTCAGCCCAACATACTGTTTTTCTCAGATGCGGAAGGATACTGACTTGTTGTGAAAAGTAACTTATAATTCTACCCGTGAGATATGCTCAGTATATCACGGCTAAGAACCAATCGGATTGCTTGATTTGACTTGTCCGTTTTATAAAACAGGTCATATCATTTTTTTGGGGTCAGAGAGTGCCTTTTATTAGAGATACAGAGTTGCCCAAGGCTAACCACTGTTATCCGGGTATATAGGGTAACTTTTTTTATTTGATTCTATATTGTGTATCTACTCTGTAGAGGTTAATGAATGCCTTTACTGTGTATTTTTTACTTCTGGTTTTCCCTAATTTCCCAATTCGAGATCATCAAAGTGCATCCATCTTTCGATCCATTTCCAAATGACAAATGACAGAGAATGTGACTAATCAGCTTCAATGTGTATTTGAGCCTGAAAGACTCCCAGAGGTCCTTTTTCTGACATATAGGATGGACATACAAACCATACAAAAAAGATATTGGTCTTCAGGTCCCAGTCCTGATTCCTGCTCAAGATTGTTGTACCATACATGCTTCATCACTAACATTGAGGCTGCCTTTGTTGCTTTTTAAGCTACAAAAATGAATGTAAACAAACATCAAAGCAAAAGACTGAACCACACTGAATTATATAATCTACATCTGAATTTTGAATGGTGAAACTGGGCCTTTCGCTTTCATCTCCAGAAGACGCTTTGTTGCGCAGAGACTCCAGCTGCGCGGTGGACTGTGAAAGGAAGCCGAGCAAAGCAGTAAAGCACTGACGGCTTGCGCCAGCAGCAGAATCTTGTGTTCTTTTAGCCCCGTCTTTATTTCGGCAACCAGCACCACCATCATCGGCGTATTGCTTCAATAGCTTTTCACCGCAAGGTGCTCAGAGTGGAGTCGTTTTACGAAGCAAGGGTCTGTGATTTTCCATCTGACGTGCAGCTCTGCTCTGTAATTAGGACTGAGCTTTCTTTTGATTATCATAACACATGTTGGTAGCCTATGGCAGAGGCTATGGAGTGTGGCTGCTGACCTTCTCTCCTACCCCAGGAGAAGGAGGGGGTTGTAAGTGTGTTTGTTGTGAGGCCTGAGAGGCATCTCCAAGTGCCTCTATTCCTCTGTTTAGTTCTTCCTTTTCCAACTTAATCTCATTGTCCTCATCTCTCCCTTCATCCATTTGGCCTCTCCCACACTCACAGCTTGTCTCTATCTCATCCTACTTTTTCACATTTCCCCCCCCTCCCCTTCTTTTTTCTCCTCGCAGCCCATTCACCCAATCTTGGCCACTCTTCAGCCCATTCTCGGCTTTTTATACACTCCATCTCATCTCTTACTTCCATCTATAGTACAAACCCTTTCCATTATCTGTCTCCTTTTCCCTATGTTCTGTTTTTAAGGAGGTCCTTTGGGTTTTTCAGACTACTCTCTTTTTGCCATTTCTTTGATTTAGACCCATTGGAATGGTACGTTTTTAGGAGAATATTTGGAACAAAGATGTGCTTTTTTGGAGTTTTGCATTTCTTTCCTCTCATTTGGCTTCAGCCTCCTTCTTTCTCTCTTACAGCCACTCTCAAGTCCACTTTGAAAGCAGGACCTGGGGCATCTGTGCTTTCAATCCAGTTGACACACACACACACACACACACACACACACACACACACACACACACACACACACACACACACACACACACACACACACACACACACACACACACACACACACTCGCATGTAAGCTGACAGATTGACTGATGGCAGGGCTGGGCTCTTGTGATGCTGAGTTCACTTGAGTGATGATGGCCGACTGCGAGTGTGTGTGTGACAGCGAGAGGAGTCCAAAGCCAGCTTAGCAGGCTATTCTGCATCATATGTGCATGAGAGTCCAAACTGAGTGTTTGTGTGTATCCTACTAGCAGGCCGGACTCATACTAATGTTTGTATCGGAATGTTTCTTATTCTGTGTGTGTGTTGTGTGTGTTTTTAAAATGCCCTTGTGGTCGAGCCAGAAATACTGCAGGCGTTCAAATCTGGCACTGATCCTCAGCTGTTTCCTCCGAGGCAGCACTGCCACACACACACACACACACACGCGACCCAGAGACACACTTTGATTTGCACCATCTCGTTTGAAGTGCAAGACCCAGAGCCTGACAGCTTATGATTAATATAAGCCCCCCGCCCTCTGCCCTCTCAGATGCGTGTGCACGTGAACACACACAACCGGAAAGAGATACATTTGAGTTTTTTCCGTTCACAACATACTGCCATCCTGCCCTCTCGGCCCGCTGGAGGGGCTGGCTGGCTGGCTGGCTCTTTGACCTATTGCTGTGCTGTCACAGCAAGGGCACCAGAGTCCCTTCCCATTGCGTCATCTTAACCCACACCTTCATTCGACACTTCCTCATACATATTTGAGATTGCCACTCACGGTTTTTTCTTGGCTGACCTGGTCAAAAAAAGTCGACAATCTCATCTTGGAAGATTTCCCAGGCAGAAAGTGAATCTTTTGAGGGGCTTTTAGGATTTTTCGATTGATCTGTGGAGGAGAAGGTTGCCAGGATTTCGGCTGAGGATAGTGGGGCTTGATTTTAGCTTAATTTAGCTATTTGTGCCCATTTTAATATTAAGAGCAGGTTAATTTGCCCAATTATACAATTGGCTGGATCGGTTGTTTCAGAGAAAGACTTTTTTTTACTTTGGAAAACCAGATACACCAAACCCTTATTAGGACAAAGGCTGACAGTTTTGTCACCTTACATTGCCTTTGAAAAAGCCATTTATTGGATAATTCAATCAATCCCTCTGATTGGCTGATCGAAATATGCCATTTGATAGGGCTGTTTAGCCAATCGCAACGAAACATTTTATTTGCCAATAAAGACGTGCTCTTGGATTGGCCCATTGAAATGAAGCCTCTGAGTGGCAGACTGAAATTACCCCTTGATTGCCGAATTCAAAGTAACCTTCTGATTGGCGGATTGAATCTAGTGATTTAATTGGTCTATTGAAACCAGCCATAGATTTCCCCGATTAAGAAGAACCATTTTATTGGAGATTTTTGGAGCATTTTTCCGGCCTCAATGCTTTTCATTTGTAAACAAAAGAATAATGATTTCTGCAATTTTCAAAAAAGGTAATTTGACCCGACTTTAATGGTGCTTGGACCCTAAAGAAAAAGAGCCATTCATACATTCATGGTTGTGAGTGGTAAAACGTATGAAATGATATGGCACATCAGTATAACACAGAGCGTATGTATCAGCACTCTTGTGTAGACACGCTGTAAACATGAGGAGCCTACTCACAGCATTGATCCTGCCCTTCATATTATTGGGGGCAATGGAGCGCAGGGAGGTTGTAGCAAAGTGACATTTTTATTTGGAAAGGGAGACATTTGTTTCATCTCATATATTGAATGGAACTCCCCTAGATATGATTCTTCATCTCTGCACAAACCCCATCTGAGTGAAAAATAACTGCCTGGAGTATTGACTGTTATGATACCTCAATGGTCTGTAAATGATATATCGAGAGAGGACAAACCCTGCGCTTGTTCAGCATCAAAGGATGAAGCGTTATTGATGCCTCTGTTAACATTATGAGATCATCTGTCAGCTTGCGAGGCTTTTGAAGCAAGAAGTTGCTTCTGTCTTTAATTGTTTGGTCCCACCTCCCCCCCTGCTCCTCTGTTCTGCGCTGCCTCGAGGTCCCACTACGCTCCTTCCTGGATTTATGTAACAGAGTTTTCAAACTTGTCAAGGCGTTTTGATTGGGCTAACAATCTCCTGCGAAAAGGCCCCTCCACCAGCTTAGTGCAGAGATCTTATTCTCTCGATGGGGGTATCGTTCCGTCTCCTCCCTTTTTCCCTCTCCCTCTCCCCGTCTCCTCTCTGCGGGAGTCTGTTATGGACGTCTATACAGTTAAGACACGTAGGTTGATCTGCGAGGGCGAGCTTCTCAGGGAGTAGGTGTAGTATCTGAAGACTTCATTATCAAGAGGGGAAATCTGGTGTCTCCTCCGTCCTTCCATCGCCTCCTCTAACTCTCCCTTCTCTCTTTGTGCATTTATTTTCCCTTTCTTCCTCTCAACGCCACACAGCAGGGCGCCATTAGCCATTCAGCGCAGAGAGGCCTTGAGGAATTGAAAGCGACGGAGCAGAAAAAGAAAAAGAGAAACGGGAAAGGAGACAAGGGGGTTTGTTGTGGGGGGGGAGGAGAGGGGTTGAAGTGAGGTGTTGAGGCGGGAGCAGACCCAGACAGAGGCACACTGGGAGATGGAGGGATTAAGCGAGAAGATGGGGAGAATGAACAGTTTTCAATGGAGATGAAGAGAAATGACAGAATGCAACAACAAAAAAGTAGGGCCAAGGATCTGAGTAGGAGTTAGGGAGCGATATAGATCCACAGTGCATGCATGGGGGATGCTAATTGGGGACTTTTGAATTATGAATGAGATTAATTACATAAGCAGATGCAAATAGATTCATATTTTCTGTCTCTTACTTTACCCTGGATCCCTTTTTAAAAATGGTATTTCTATTAGCAAAAGCTCACCTCTTCCCCTCCCCTTCCCTTTTATCGACTTGCTTCCCTCCATTCAGGCATAGGTTGAGTAAGTGCTACTTGGCTGGTTCCATCAATACAACTTAAATCGGACAGCGTCACCTGACTCTCAATCTAGCTCGTAATATTTCTTTCCCACACGCGATCATCATTACCCGGCTAATGTCGGCGGTGCTTAGCGTGACTTACGAGTCCTCGGGACGAGCCGCGGAACATGATTTGCTCGCTTTTATGGAGCTGTTTGTGCCGTGCTATTTTCTGCTGCCATTTGCATTTTTTGTGTTTCCTGCTCCGTGACAAAAAAATGAATGTGTTCTCCCCCTCAGGTCCTGGCATCATGGAGACTGTATCTCTTCGCTGTCAAGGTGCCCACCAAGGTAACATTTTCCTCCCCCCACTGTCTGTGGAATTTGATGGCTTTCACTTGCCAGGCTTGATCTTATGGTAATTCCTAAGAGATGTGACAAAAAAAGCTGCAGACTTTCAGAGGAGATAATAATGATGACTGCGGGGATGATGTTTTTGAATGATAGGGATTACTACACTGATGATGATGATGATGATGACGACGATGATGATGATGATGATGATGATGATGATGATGATGATGATGATGATGATGAAGAAGGCAGCCCGGTGGCACGATGTTAGCTATTTAAGGCAATAGTTTGTCATTTTGGGAAATATGCTTAATCACCTTATTGCAGAGGCTGCTTTAAAATATCAATACTATTTAAATACGAAGCTACAGCGGTTTGTTTTCTTAGCTAACTGTTTTTCTTTAAACTTGTTTCCTGTTTGTTTAATCCACACACAATCAATTGAGTCAAAAGGCTTTTGAGGTGCTCGTCAAAATAGCGATCTTTTATCCTGATATTAGTAATTTCTTGTCTCGATAACAATATATATCACAGTATAGCATATTTACTAGTAAATAGTAAATAAATACTTAATATTATATCATTAGTCCAGGAACTAGTGTATTGTCTTGTCAAATAATATACTTTAGTGCAAAATGAAGTTTGAAGTGAAATGTATTAAAAGTAAATTCAGAGAAATTCAAGCTAGCATGTGCCCGTTATAATCATTATTTGGACTATATGATTGTTTTAAATGATTTCAACACGATACGAGTCCATTGAAAGACAACAAATTATTGTAGTGAATAATCACGAGCCCTTCAGTTGATTTGTTTGCCTTCCTCACTGTTCACAGTTTTTATGCTTACACTTTGAACGAAAGAAACCAAGCTAAATTCCAAAAATGAGTTGCTGCATACATGACGTCAGCACAAACTGGAAGTAAGCAAGCCAACAGTTTAAACTGAGGACACAACATATTATGAACCCGTCAGTGGAGCGGTGTGCACGACTCCAGTCAGCACAGTTAGGCCCCTGTGATGAATGTTAATGTCTAACAGGGTTGTGATTTGACTGTTTTCTGCTCAATGTAGCATACAACATGAACGACCCTTTGACTGTTCATGTTGCTTAAAAGTTTGTGGATCTCAGAAGGGTAAATCATGAACGTTTTTTTCTCCATACTTTAATTTAGTTATTTTTCTCAAGAGGCACACAAAACAAAATGTATTCTGATACAAGACTCAACCATTATTAATGAAAACAAATCACAAAACATGTTACAGTTAAATTATAGTACATTGATCAAATCAAAAATATTCTCAAACTATACCATGTGTGTCCTTACATTTAAAGGAATTAGCCTTTGAGGAGTCTTCAATATGATGTTTGAGAAGGTGTGAGAACCCTGAATATGTCGTGTTTTTAGAAGACAATATAATAAGATGGGGCTTTTGACAGCATGTCAGCGTGAACCACAGTGATGTCTTTCTGCTGTTTCAGACGGAGGTCACCTTCAACTTCCTGGAAATCCGAGCCATGAACACCTATCCGGAGCACCAGGTGACACACCGACAAACAAACCCTGCTGGTTCATAGCAGCATGGCGTATCACTATTAAAATCGTAATTTGTCCATATACAGGTTGTCATCGATACAGACAAGACCACCTACTCGCTGAAGCTCCAGAACCAGGAGCAGCTGAACCACGTGGTCAGCCACATCAACTACTCCCTCTCCCGAGTCTTCAACAACTCCATTTACGCGTAAGAAATTCTGGCACACCCCCTCGCCTCGGGCCGCGTAACAAGTCTTTTCATTTTGTGTTTTGTACTGGCCTAGGAGAGAAGACAAGTTGGCGGGCGTTAACAGCGCTCGACAGTCCGCTGACGAGTTGGCAGCTTCCCTTTCCGAGGCCGCTTTTCCTCTTCAGCAGCCAAATGCATCCTCGTATTGCTGTCGTTTGCATCCGAACCCTTTTTCTCTGTCACGGTAGACTTTAACACCCGGCAATCAGCGGGATTAAATCAACCAGCTGACAATGAGGAGGCTGTTACCTGAAGGCAGCTTATTTTGTGTAAGCAAGAAACACACAGTCAATGACGGAGCAATAGAACTCCAGTCAAAAAGACTCTTACACGGATGAAAAACCTTCAAGTGGGCCGTGTACGTCCTCTGTACTTCCTAAAGGGTGAAGCACAGAGGACACACCAACATAAAAGCCTGTTAAATCCACCCCTTGATACTTTTTGTCCCCATATGTCCCCATTTACGATGTCTAAGAGCAACGGGATTGACTGCTCCGCCTATTGACCTGCACAAGGCTATCACCGCACTCCATCATCTTTCCCAATGGCTCTTTTCCATTAGGACCGCAGCAGATGCTTGCTGCCAGTGAGAACATTTAAAGAGTATACCGAGAGAGGGGAGGAAGTTGTTGTGGGTTTCACTGCGCAGCCTTGTGATGCTGTACACAATGCAGATAGTGTGGAGATAACGTGCGCACATATATACACACATGGCTCCTGGGGCAGGTGATGATTGTGGAGATAAGTTGGGGATTAAGGTCACCCATGTGGTTAGGTGTGTGATTTGTTGACAAATGGGATTAAGGACTGAGTGTGTTGAAAGCGACAGTATATTGGTGTAATCCCATCAAAAAGCCAAAGCAGGTAGAGCACAGTGTTATGAACAAACAGTGTATTAACTTCCTGATCCCTGTCCTCACTGTTTTCTGCTTACGGCATGCGGTTTTCCAAGGGAATAGTTGAAAGAAAACAAGCAGTAAGCACAGGAATATGTTTTTTGTTTTAAAATATAGATCGGCCCTAAGGACGGTAGCTTATAAAAGCATCACAGGGATCCAAATGTACAGTTGACGTGTTATTTATTCAAAAGCAAAGCAATGTCATGAGCAATTTCCGACAACATTGCAGACGTTCACTTCAATCCTAATTCCACTGTGGCCGGCAGGTGCAAACGCTTTTCAACGTCCCGAAACATTTCCAGTTTTATTATTTTAAAACATTTTATGCTGCTGTGTTCTGTTTAGTAAGTTCACCGTTTGGATTTAAATCTTAATTTCTTAGGTGTATGAGAAAGTATTTTTACTCATATCATTAAAGGTGGGGTATGTAATTTATTTCAGAAACACTTTTTGTTATATTCCATGGAATGCTCTTAACATCCCGATAGCAATGAATATATTAAATGCTTTGACAATAAATACCAAACATTTTATCTGGAAGCCGTAGCGCTGTAAAAAGCATGACC
Organism: Pseudochaenichthys georgianus; assembly: GCF_902827115.2. Taxonomy (NCBI): domain Eukaryota; kingdom Metazoa; phylum Chordata; class Actinopteri; order Perciformes; family Channichthyidae; genus Pseudochaenichthys; species Pseudochaenichthys georgianus. The sequence continues at coordinate 12,897,495 of NC_047519.1, read as the reverse complement.
AATAATTTTAGCCGAGCCAGCTAAAAATAACTGGATGGCCTACCTGCCTGTCAGCCTTCCATCTGTGCACAAACTTATCTCGTGCCCTCATTGGTCATGTGCGCGTTCGTGTGTGTTGGAGGAGGGGCTCTGTAAGGATGTGGCAGATTTCTTCCAGCTGTGTATTTTCAAATTCTAGTGCACTCGAGCTGGTTTCTCCAAAATGACCTACCCCACCTTTAAGGGTGCTAGCAGGCAGTTGAAAAGTTAAAGTCTTGATTATTCTCACCTGGGACTACTGGTGGGGGGTGTTGGGTGTTCAGTGCCTTGCTGAAGGGCACTTCAGCAATAGGAGCTAAGGGAGTGGGAAGCGTAATATGTACCTTGCTCTCATTCCCCAGCGTGTAATTGGGACCAGAGGCTTTCATAACACTACTTCTTAAAAGTCAAGGCAGTGCTCCTCCTGAGTGTGCTGTAGGGAAGCTTCACTTATATTATTATTATTTAGTTTTTTTCATTTAGTTAGACACAGTAATTTTGCATAGTTGTGTATAAAGATAATCCAATCCAATCCAACTTTATTTATATAGCACTTTAAAAACCTTCAGACCAAAGTGCTGTACACAACATAATATAAATACATTTAAAATACAAGATACAAACACAAAACAAACCAGAATAAACGTAATAATTAAAAAATAAATAACAGGCATATAATAAAAACAATAGACCACTGAAAGCAAATAAAAGCAACACTCTACTTGTTTCTGAATGCCAAGGAGAAGAGGTGGGTTTTCAAAACAGTCAGTGTGGGAGCCTGTCTGATGAGCAAGGGCAGGTCGTTCCACAGTTTAGGGGCGGCAGCAGAGAAAGCACGGTCCCCTCTGCGCTTAGACTTTGTTTTTGGCACCCTCAGGAGCAACTGATCAGCTGACCTGAGAGTGCGAGTGGGCGTGTAGCTGTGTAACAGCTCAGAGAGGTACGGCGGGGCCAGGCCATTCAGGGCTTTAAAAGTAAATAAAAGAGTTTTAAAATGAATCCTCAAATGAACGGGCAGCCAGTGGAGTGAAGATAAAATGGGGGAAATGTGCTCGTGTTTGCGTGTGCCAGTTAGTAGCCGTGCTGCTGCATTTTGCACCATCTGGAGGCGAGCAAGGGAGGATGCACTTATCCCCATATATAGTGCATTACAATAATCCAAGCGGGAGGTGACGAAGGCATGGATTACAGTTTCAAAGAGGTCACTATTTAAAAAAGGCTTTATTTTGGCTAGCTGCCTGAGGTGGAAGAAGCTGTTTTTAACAACTGCCTTGATCTGGCTGTCAAGCTTGAGTTCAGGGTCCATCTTTATCCCAAGATTTGTGATGGTAGGCCTGGTGGAGTGGCCCAGGGATCCTAGGTCTATAGGAGTGGTCCGAGGGGCACCAAAAACCATCACTTCGGTTTTGTCATCATTTAATTTTAAAAAGTTGCATGACATCCAGGACTTAATGTCTTCAAGGCAGTTTAACAGCGGTTTAATTGAATATGAGTCATTCTTTTTAAGTGGCACATATATTTGGCAATCGTCTGCATAACAATGGAAAGCGATACCGTGCTTCCTAAGAATGGACCCAAGAGGGAGCAAATACAGGGAGAATAACAGGGGGCCTAACACTGAGCCCTGTGGAACCCCACAAAGGAGAGGAGCAGACGAGGACTCAGAGTCCCCAAGGCTGATGCAGAAAGTCCTACCAGTCAGATACGACCTAAACCATTCGAGGGCTTTGCCCCTAATGCCCACCCACTGCTCCAAACGAGCTATCAGGATCTCATGGTCCACTGTATCAAAAGCGGCCGTTAGATCAAGGAGTAAAAGGATAATGCATTCACCCGAGTCTGTTGCTAAGAGGATATCATTAAAAACTCTTAAAAGAGCTGATTCCGTGCTGTGCAAGGTTTTAAAACCAGATTGGAATACCTCGAGTACCTTGTGCTCTTCCAGAAAAGCGAGAAGTTGACTGTATACAATCTTCTCTAGGATTTTTGACATAAAAGGTAACCTGGAAATGGGCCTAAAGTTTGCAAGAACTGTGGGATCCAGACTAGGTTTCTTAATAAGTGGTTGAACAACGGCATGTTTCCAATTTTCCGGAACAACCCCTGTGAGCAGACTGCTGTTAAAAACGTCAAGAACAAAAGGTCCTATAGTGGGGAATACCTCTTTAAAAAATCGAGGAGGGACAGGGTCGATTGGAGAACCAGAGGGTTTTATTTTGGAGACAATCTCCTGCACAGAGGACAGAGTCATATGCTCAAAACGGTCAAAAACAGCAAAGCAGGGGGCAGAGACAGAGGTGTCTTTTGATGGAGCAGTGATTTGAGTCCTAGTTGAAGTGACTTTATTAATAAAAAATTGAAGAAAATGTTCACAGACTGCAGGGGAGGTCTCCACACAGGTAGTCTGAGGGGCATTAAGAGCTGAATCTATTGTCTGAAATAGTACACGAGGTTTGTGACAGTTTAAAAGAATGATGTCAGAGAAATGTTTTATTTTTGCCTCTTTTACAGTTTTCTGGTAGAGACGCCAACACTGCCTCAACATTTGAAAAGACACTTGTAGTTTGTCCTTATTCCATTTTCTTTCAGCTCTACGGCATTCACGTCGGGCAGCACGAGTCGTGGCATTGAGCCAAGGCTCGGATTTAGTTTTGGGTCGCCTTGTTTTTAATGGAGCCACAGTGTCCATAGCAGCTTTACATGTGGAGTGAAACCATAAACTAAGCTCCTCCGTAGTGTTAGACATAGGCTCATGGATAACACCGTTTTCATGATTAAACACGGCCGAAAACTGACCAGCAGTAATGCATAATGCTACACTATTGTTAATAGTATACTATTTGTTGAATTGGATTACGATGGTTTCCAACTCTTTCCAATAGTAATAGGAGTGTTGTTAAGATCAAAAGTTAACATTAAAATGAAATAAATAGATGTGATAACTTTCAAACTTCAAAACATCAATAAGAATATATTTCATTCAGCAGTGTCCTCATGAAGCCCACTTGGACTAGGCTGGAGTATAATGCAAGTCATTGGGATGTATCCTCTGGGCACCATGAACGTCTAAGCAGAATGTCACCCCCATTCGTATTCTAACTATTGAGATAGTTCAGTCTCAACCGAAGCTAAATCCTTTTTGACTTATTTTTGACTTTTGTGATCCAATGATTTGTTTTCTCTATGTTCTGACGCTGTGGGCATCCCCTCATAAAAGGGGACAGACTGTACAGTGTGCAGTGCATTTCCTTCTGAGACCTTGGTTTCCTTGCTTGCTAATCTCCTACAGCACTTTCCTCTCCTGGTAAAACCTGCAGTCTCCATATGTGGCGCTGGTTGCTCGTACTATCTACCTCTTTACATCCAAAAAAGTAACACTGAGGCCGTCGTGCATGTTGGCACGAAGGACTTGGAACGCAGTTCATAGGTTTGCTGTACCGAGGAACGACTTTAAAGAGCTAGTAGCACGGCTGGAGACTAGTTTTAAAGTAGTTTTTTTGTGGCCTCCTTTTTATTTGATTACCTGTTTCCAACTTTCCATTCAACATGGAAGAGAACCCCATGTATGTCAAATCAAGCATCTGAAATAGGAAATACATGTACGTTTACAAATGTCTATACATTTACAGGAACAAGTTGCATGGATTTAAATACAAAACTAATGGTGTCAATAAAATAAAAAAAGAATGTCAACTCAGGACAACCTAAGATAATGACATTGGTTTGATCTGCTCAGGTC
>NC_047519.1:12192378-12253638 GCF_902827115.2 Pseudochaenichthys georgianus | reverse complement strand
CAGCGGCCGGATTTGCCGTGTCCAGCCCGTGCTTTACGCACGTACAGGGACAGATCAAGGGTGCTTCGTCATAATGACCAAACCCCTTGTGTCCTGGGCTAACCCTTATAAGGGCAAGCCTGTTACTAGGCAACGGCTCTCCCACTGGTTTGTGGAAGCAATTGCTTTGGGGCCCATACGAGTCAGACTTCGCAGGCACCCTCGGGTCCACGAGCTCTTTTGACTCAGGGTCTGGCTGCATCCTGGGCTCTGTCCAGGATGTCTCCCATCCAAGACATTGGTGCAAGCGGCGAGCGGGTCCTCGTCGCTCACTTTTGTCCGCCTCTTAACAGTCTGGACGTTCTACTCCCAGTGTGACTCAAGCAGTGCTGGGCACCTGGTTGAGTCAGAACTCTACCTGTTAAAGTTCTGGTGTTGGTTTGGTGATTTTCGAGATAAGCTCGTCTGGCAATACGGGAGCTACAATTTCCCATAGTGAGACATCGAACGGAGTGTTATGAATGAGAACTATAGGTTACTTACGTAACCCCAGTACTCAGAGTAACATGAAGTGAGATGTCTCACCAGACGGCCCTCCTTGCTATGGTGAAGCGAGAAGAGGTGCTTATTTTGAATGACGCATGTGTCGTGGCGCAAGCTACTTATAGGGGGTGAATTCCCTGACGCTGACGTCAAGATCACCAGCAAATCAGGATTGGCGTAATGAGATTGATGCTTCTGTTTGCTCCGCGATGAGGCGCATCCCATAGTGAGACATCTCACTTCATGTTACTCTGAGAACTGGGGTTACGTAAGTAACCTATAGTTTTGGCGGCAGTTCTCCTGTTTGTCCAGAAGTCTTCTCAGCAGTGTTCTATCAATAGAGAATTACGGCAGATATGGCATATTTAATGCAGCCGAACCGTGTATTACAATGCCGTTATATGATGACTTTCAAAGAGAAAAGCAAGCACACTCGGAATAAAGTATTATTGTATTTTTAAAAAACGTTTTCAGATTTCACATCACACAAACACCAAATCCCAGCATGCATTGCGGATAACCATTCAATCATCGAGCTGAGGATCTTGCCTACGTCTGTTTCCGGTTTCGTTTATGATCGATGTATTTTGTTATACACACATTCCTTCATATTTACATTTTAATTTGCATTAAAGTATTTCGTGAGGCCTTCTAACATGTTTTTAAATATAACTACGGTTGTAGTTGAATAGTTTGTAAATTAACATGAACCGAAGCTGTTGCTTGGCAACTCAATCGCACAACGTCACGTCTGTTAATTCCACATCCACACGCACGGATTAACATCGATGTAATACATTAATGTAGCCTTTGTTTCTGCTTAACATCGATTTAATACATTAATGTGGCCTTTGTTTCTGCTAAAAGAGGTGTCGACCAGCTGGGGCAACAAGAAAATCGGCGTAATCGAGTGTGGCTATTAAAAAATAAATCATTACGTCGGGGTAGCATTTGCTTGGTATTTCCGGTTATTTCTCCACTGGTTAACATGGGTTAACAATACCATGTAGCTGTCACGTTTGAAGGGACGAAATCGTGACATCTTCACTCATCTGTGCACTGACCAGAGATTCATTCAGTATATGATGTACTGCCTCATTATCCACACCACACCAACTGAGTGCAAGGAGGAGAACACAGTATTAGACATAGCCTACAGCGTATGGTAGTCAAGTGTTCATGTATCTCCAAGAGGATGGAGACAACAGAGCAGACTAGCACAGACCGTGGGTGTGTCCCAGAAAATGTCCAGCAAACGAGATGTGAACTGGTAGGAGGAGTCCACAGCAACAACTAGCTCCGTTTAGCTGCGTCACGTTAGCCAGAGACAGCTAGGCTAATACCGGAAATGGAGTTACTTACGTCAAAACAAGAGCGTAAACTTTAAATGGTCAAAGCAAGAAATAATTAAGAAAGAACATGTTAAATGTTTGGTTAACGAGGTCGATTTTCTTTGACAAGAATAATAACAGGGTTTCGTTTTCAATGTATCAACAAAAACATTAAAAATACATATTTGTTCTGGTAGCCAATTCTGCATTTCCCTGTTTGATAAAAAAACATGACATTATTTCTCAATGGGATGTACAGTTTTACTTATTATATGTTTGTGTACACACTGTACGTCACATTGAGAAAATGTTCTGTCATAAGTACACTAGGAATATAAATAACTTGTGTTCTGCACTGTTTCAGCCGTCATTGTTTACAATTTATTGATACCATTAATATGTTGGGTTGTTTTGCTTTTAAATGCCGAATTTAATGACACTTGAAGAAGTTAACAATGTATTCTTCATCTCTATCTTTTTTCCTTCCTTAAATAGCATATTTGCCAGTTCTTTTATTTTGAAATATAGAAGCGGAACTTCTTTTTCTCTAGCTAAACATTACCGAGGAGTCCGTCTTCTCCGTTTCCTCCTGACTCGGCTGCTTTTCGCTGAACTACATCGGCCGAACTAAGCGTATACCGTAACTATATGCCAGACGATGCACTGAGGGTGGTTTGTGATAAAGACCACCCGCTATGCAGTGCTTGTGCCCGATGCACAGCTTGTAGGTATCTGTTTAGTAGGTTATAGAGAATCCAGATATCAGGAAGCTGAAGCAAAGACAACTGTGAGAGCAGACATACAGGAGGCCACGGTTCCCCCTCTCACACACACACACATCACCACGGCCTTGATGGTGATGTATGCAAGGAAACCAGCAAGAGTCAGCGATGGGTAATTTAAGCACACACTGTAACATAGTTAAAGTTAGTCCTTTGGTTTACCATATATTTCATTTGTTAGCCGGTTATTTATCTTTGGCTGTAGCCTTTAGCTTTCAGTGCTACAAGCTAACAGTTTATGCAATTAGCTTTGGGTTCCGGTTATTTCTTAAAGCTTATCGTAAACGTAATGTTAGCTAACTAACATGATAAAGATACACTTCTCGTATATAGTCTACATTATGTATAATACATTAAAAAAATGATCGGTTAAATTCCGCTATTGACAAAAAAAACCTGTTGTTTCCAAGGTAGCGAATCAAGCTAACTTTGCTAACGGCTATCAATAGCTGGTAGCTAACGTTTAATATGTTCCAGAAAGTGTGTTGCTAATTGAGAAAACGAACCACACCGTTAAAATGCTAACATTTAAAAAAAATTTGTTCTGTGTGTTTTCCCAGGTGCAACGACAGAAGGGATTCACAATCCTATCAGGTATGACATATGACATCTGTTAACAGTCAACTGTCATCATGTTCCTCTAACATGACTAATCAAAGTGCAGTATTTCCATTAAAGTAAATGAATATCCATGTAGTCGGGTCTCAATTACCACTCCAGTTAAACTCCCAATTATAATGTAACTTAATAATACTTTTGAACAAAATAAACCACTTAAGATTGTATTTACATTCACATACATGGCTCTTACAAAACGCTCCATAGGAAGTCGTGCTGTGGTAGTTTGTGTAATGTTTTTGTAAAGCTTAGGAGAGTTTTCTCTCTCTAAATTGTGTTGATATGGCATCAGGCTTGTCCAGTTAGGACACATGTTGACACCATAGTATTCCTTGAACATACCTTCCTAATACTGGCTTCCTGTAGCGTTCAATAAATGCTTGAAGGCAGAGAACATCTCCTGTAGACTAAAATTGTAATATTTATTAGAGACGTGGATTTCACACATTGGAAATGTATTTAACAATCTAATGACACATCCACATCCCAACAAGTCTTTCTCTCATGCTTTATTCAATCCAGACCCATAAATCTCAGCCAAAGAGCCAGTCCAGCAGCCTTCACCGCTATGACAAGGTGCGCGATGGCTCATCAGACCCCACGCCCCCTTATAAGATGCTGCGACGCTCTGACGAAAGTCCTGTCAGCAGACATGGAGACGGCGCGGGGCATGGCAAGGCAAAAACCTCTCACACGGTTAGAGGAAAAAATGGTAAGCATGGATATTTTAGTCTTACACGTGGATATATGTATGATGTATAAAGGTTTCTAGACAAAACGGGAACAATTTGCTTCAGCTATTGCACGGCAAATGGAATATATCAGATTGTTGTAGCACTTATCTTATTGTAGTTCATTTTACGTAGGGTTTTTTGATGAGTATTAGCTTTTGCATTGTTAATTTAAACTTTTTTTTTTATACTTACATTGTTGACTTGTATATGCTCGTATATGCTCGGATGCATTGAATGTGACATTTTCGGCCAATGTTTTGTTTAAAGACTACATATTATGCTCAATTGTGTCAAATGTGCCGCTGCACCTCTTTTCACCCTCTGTCTGAAACCAGAGCCCAGTCTGCTCTGATTGGTAAACCGCTTATTCAGATCACAATACAGCTATCGCTGCTCAATGTGAACACTACAAACACAACCTTACAAAGCGTTTCACTCAGCTGCACTAAGTCTCAGTCCTCTGCAGAACACTGTGTATTTTCTGTGACTTGATGAATGTCTCTGTTGCAGGGACCAGCGGCTCTCCTCAGGAGAACTCTCACAACAACAGCTCCCACCATGCCTCCGACTCGCATGCGACTCAGAGCAAGCCTGCGGACAGGGTAAGACGTTGTCCGCTGTTATCTGATGATATACCCTCAGCATTTCCTGTAGAAATAACTGTCACGCCACTGGGCAACATGGTATGCGGGACATTATATAGAGGCATCTTTCTGTGCTGACAGTTCTCTCTCCAAAACAATGCATGATTGGAACTTTATATTCATGTTACAGGCTTGTTTTTGTTAAGATATTTAGGAAATCTCATCATACATCTTACTTCGTCACTGGTTTTTACTGAGCAGTAAGACCGGATACTAAATATTTGACGTTTCCTAGGATAGAGATAAGATGATGTAGGATTTATTTTGCAGATGGCAATAAAAATGTAGGTGACAAGGATAATCATGAATATTATTTAAAAAGCTCACTATCATGCTGGATAAGTGAAGAAAGAGCCTTAATCTCGAAAAAATGCATAGTAGGAGTAATCATGTAAGAACAGACTCACAATATTGATTTAGTTTTGAATTACTTTTATTTATGTAGGTGGACTATTCTTTAGGGTCATTAAAATAGGTCAAGTCTTTGTTTTTCACTACAAACGCTGTTCACTTAAAAAGATGAATCCTATCTGTGATGCAAAAACAATTTGATTCTTAAATACAATTAGGTTCAAGTGCCATTTTAGGAATCATAGTTTGATGATTAACGGGATAATATCGCAAACCAGTTCGACAGGGATAATGTGACATAGAATCTTCATGCTGTTGGATGGCTAATCTGAAAAACCAATAGTTGTGTTCACTGTTATTTGTTGTCATTTTGAAGTAGACAGGAGGGAGTGGTGCATATGTATACACAGCATGACTTCTACAACTAAGTGACAAATGTGTTGCAAAAAGGCTAGCTTTTCCTCATGTGTTCACCTTTATGCTGCTTCAGTCATGAGACAGACAGATGAGACGAAAGGAAATCCACACAGGAAGAGACAAAGGTGCTTTTCAGCTTAGATTTAGCTAGAATAAATTATTATAGATTATGTTTTGCTAATATATGCGCACTTTCTGTGCTGAGATTGCCAGGCCCAGAACATACATTAGTTCTTTATTATTATTTATTTTCTGCAAATTATAGCATTTTAAAGCTGTTTTTTGTTGCAGTAGTAAGTGTCAAATGACATCCTGTAATAATACCATTACCGCTATAATCTAGAGTAATTCTCAATGTGCATGTTTATCTTAGTTTAGGTCAGCTAACCCCTTTTGTTTTTTTAAATAATGTATTGTAGTGGCTCAAGCCTCCTCTACAAAAATTAGTCAGTTTTGAATTTGATGCAATTTAAATGGTTTAAAAATCCTTTAAACAGGATGATGCTAAGTCTATTCTCTCCCTTGAATTGTCACGTGACTGGAATTGTTTGCGTAAACATGACCATGATTATTTATATTACTAGCTGCTATCCATACTTAAAAGCTAATCGATATTGAGGGTGAAAAGCAAGAGATGCCTGCCGGAGTACATGGATGATTTTTTATTTATTTTTTTAACAGAAACTTGGGAGTCTTTACAGTCGGATGAACAGTCATACGCAAGGACAGTTTTCTCCCCGTTGTAATCTTCTCTTTTTTTTTTTTAAATGCTACTATCTTTAGGGGAGCATAGTGTTCCTATCAGTGTTGCTGCTAAAGGCCATTAGCTTCCTTGTATTATGATTATATACGTCTTGGAAATGTCATTATTTATTTACTACTTAAATGTTGAGGTTTTCTGTAGTGCTCTTTAACTTCTCACAATAACCCCTATTAACGTCTCATGTGTTGTGTTCTCAGCACCAGGAGCCATCAGATGACTGGACAGAACACATCAGCTCCTCTGGGAAGAAGTACTACTACAACTGTAGAACCGAGGTCTCCCAGTGGGAGAAGCCCAAGGACCTGCTGGAGAGGCAAGTCCTTTTTAAATTGAAATGTAACAATGCGTACAATTTTAAACGTCAATCAATCGGCTCATTCAAAAACAACCCACATTGACCAAAGTGCTGTCGAGAACAGAATAGGTAGTAACACAACCTTTCATAAAATAAATAAAAGAAACACCGACGTAAACATTAATACAAACAGCGCATAGACACTATCAGCCACATAAGGAGTCAAACGCTAGAGAATAACAATGTTTTAAAGCAGTCAATGGAGGGGGCTAATCTGATAGGGAGGGGGATGCTGTTCCACAGTCAGGGCTGCAATAGAAAACACATGGTTGACCCTGAGGTTACATTTGGAGTGTGGGACATCCAGGAGCCCCAGGTTAGCCCACCTGAGGGCCTGGAGCTAGAACACAGGATTGGGAGGTCTGCAACATGGGAGGGTTCCCGCCCATTTAGGGCTTTATACCCAAATAGGACTAGTTTAAAATCAATTCTGAAGCGCACTGGCAGCCAGTGGAGAGAGGACAGAATGGGGGTTGTATGGTCCCTCTTCCGGGTACCTGTGAGGAGCCGGGCTGCGGGGTTCTGGACCAGTTGAAGGCGGGACAGGGATGACTGACAGGTCCCAGTATATAGGGAGTTGCAGTGGTCAAGACGGACGATATAAAGGCGTGGATGACTTTCTCAAGATCGTTGACATGAATTGGTAATAATCAAGAATCTCATTCTAAGGCCAAGTCATGCAGCGTTAGGCAGGTCACTTTAGAAATGTAATGGGTTATAAATGGCTAGTTAAACTTAAAATGGAGTAAGTGATTTAGCTGTAGGCTGACTTGGAAATAGCAACTGGATTTTTCCATTGTAGAAAATAAAGATCTGTGGCAAACACGTTTATGATAGAGTCTACATATTTACGGCACTTTTATAATAGTTGAAGCGTAAATGCAATCGGTGGAATAACAGGCTAATATTAAGGCTATAAACAAACTACATAATGGTCACATGACTATGCGTCAACACTGTAAGCTAAAGGTAGCTAATCTTCGGCGTGATGAAGTTTAGTAGTCTTATTTAGTCACTTGTTAGCAACTGCCATTTTTCAAGATGTGTGAAAGCTTCAAAGTTCACAGGTGTGATGTTTATTGACGCATTTTATGTCGTTATACAAACTTGAAATATCGCAAGCTTGTATTACCCACAGACTTTGTTTTATTTTACCTTCCAGCTAAAACGTGTAGTAGCTTTTAAATGGGAGCCCAGAAGTGCTAAAATGCAAACCCATTTTCAGGCTAAGCACTCATTCCTGCACTACTCTATAAAGCTGAACTAGTAAAACAGTACCGTCTACTTTTAGGAAATATTCTTCATTATATCTTGAATTTTAGATATCATAATGCACAGCCAACAAAACAAATCACACGCATATAGATCACCAACTTCAAACTTTGAAATAAGTAAAGGAAAAATGTAACTCCCTTCTGATGGGTAATATAACTATAAACTGCCCTGGGTATTATTGGCAATTATTTTACATAAGTCCCTAAACAACTCTTATTTTAGACTTTCAAGCTTTTAATAAGAAACATTTAAGTACATATTTTCCTGATGAACTTTACTGGATAAGATGCTTTCTTTATTACGTCATGCATTTACATGTCATTAGTGACTCCCTCACAGATCACGCAGCACACAAGTCTTCTCAGGATATCATTAGCTTAGGGTTCAGAGTCTAACTGCAGCCTGCAAATGGTCACTTTCTGCTTAATCTGCTTCAGGGAACAACGGCAGAAAGACCCAGTCAAGATGCCGGCGAACAGTTTCCCCCGGGACATGGACTACAGACAAGAGGCCTTGCAGGACAAAGCCTCAACAAGTAAGTTAAACAGATACATAAAACTAAGCTATCTGTTTTTCACATGGTCATCATCATCATCAACATCATCATCATCAACATCAACATTGTAGGTAGTTCAGAGTTTGCTTTAGAATTTCTGTTGCTGGTCCTCATCTGACAAAAGGAAGAACATTTTAACTATCACTTTATAAATATGCGTTTATTGAACTTTAATAAGTTTATAGGCAAAATAGGGATGTTTATTATATTCATATTGAATTAATATCATGATATGAGATTTTTCATGTTTGATTTTTGATATTGTAAAAGTGTTGTCTTTTACATTTTTCTAAAAATAATGACAATTTTTGTATTTGTTTTTGTTGTCTTGAACCACTGAGTCGGTGATCATTTAAAAATCAAAAATCTCAGTGGAAATAATTATGACATTTTATGAAATTGGGTTTTGGCTATTATACACTTTAAAAAAAAGTGTATAATAGAAATATATATATACACACACACATAGCACTAAATGTACAATAAAGGTGAAATAAAAGAGACATATCTTAATTTTTTTTCATTTACTTCTCTGGTCCACACATCGTCTCGGTTTACCTCGTCAAATCTCGTGTTAAGTATTCCTCCGCTCTCCCTCACAGAGGCCACATCAGGGGACCAGTCCACAGCATCCAACTCCGGCCATTCCTCCTCTTCCTCTTCTTCTCAGAGCCTGAACTCTGCTCCTGGTGCTTTAGGCTCCACCCCCTCCACCATGTCCTCCTCCACCTCCTCTTCCTCCTCCTCGGGCCAGGCGCCTCCGTCTGTCCAGTCCCCCTCCCCGGCGCTGCTGCAGGACCCCGCCCTCCTCCACCAGCTGCTGCCCGCGCTGCAGGCCACTCTGCAGATGAACAATGGCAACATGGACATGGCCAAACTCAACGAGGGTGAGGCGCAACAGAAACACAACATGTCACTTTCACATGGATGTCTTCCATAGGGTGAAATGTTCCTGGACCATATTTAAGACTTGTTTTGATTGTAATTGGAAATGTTGAGGTTGTATTATATTAGAATACCAGCCTGTTCACAACACCTGCGCCTACACAGACTGATGTCTGTTTTTTTTATTTAGTCTTACGTTAGCCCAGCCTATCCTAAGAGCACACGCATTCAGAGAAATTCCCCTTTGCTTTGTATATACAATTATTAAAAGAATATATACATGGTAGATGCATTTAGCAACCTTTCATCAATTGTTGTGGCCACTGAGTAGCTACATTGTTTAGGATTTAAATCTACCGTGTTAGAAAAGTTGCTCCTCCTAACAAATGTCAGATTTAAAAAAAGATAGTTTTCTGAGAATTGTCCCGTTAAAGTTAAGACTATCTCCTGGTAAAGATAACATTTATTCACACAGTGTCTAAGCACTAAATAAAGCTCTAAAGATCAAACATTTTAGGAGAGGGGAGGAGGATATTTAAGAGGCTTAAGAGTTTCCAAAGCATAGGAGAAAATGGTGGAAAGACAAAAAAGGTAGGAGAGATATTCTCTGATCCCAGCGTCTTGGTGCTTTAAAACCAGGTTTTCTTGCTGCCATTACCTTCCTGGTTTACGGAAGGATAAGGCATAAGTTCCCCATTACCAGATCTCTCTGGTTTTACTATTTATAGGTATGGGTTTGAGTAAAATGAAAATGTGTTTTACTTTATTCTATAAACATCATCAACAATCATATGCTGAAAAAGAATCAGGAACTACTTTTTTCTGATTACTGTGCGTGTTTTTGCACACACCTGTTGCACGTCCTAGCTCACTCACCTGTGTGTTTGTGTGTGTCCACTCTTTCCTCCCTCCAGTCTTGGCAGCTGCCGTTACCCAAGCTTCCTTGCGGTCTGTGCTTCATAAGCTCCTCACAGCTGGACCTGCTTTCAACATCACTGCTCTGCTGTCCGCCGCTCAGCACTCCAACCAAGGTATGCTGTTCCACCCATACTTATGTCCTTATTTCATATTTTACTTTTTGAAGTGACCTGTCCGTTTTTCTTTAAAGGTCCCATGTCATGGCCATTTCCACTGATCATAATTCCATTGTTGAGGTCTACTAGAATAGATTTATATTGTGCAATTTTCCAAACTCACATTGGTTTCTCATACAGCATCTCTGTTAAGTATGTGTATTCACTCTCTCCACTAAATGGCTCGTTGCAGCTCTTGCCCCCCCTCCCTGTGAGCCCAGTGTGCTCCGATTGGTCGGGACCAGTCGGGACGTTGTGAATCGCGCTGAGCTCCGTGGAGGTGTGATTTCCTTGTTTAGCGATACACAGCCAAACTCACCCTGAGCACACACAAAGTCACAGCCGAAGTAAAAACAATAGGTGTGGCTTGATATTGAGTAAGAAAAAGGTTGATAGACGCTGTGAGAATGGGTCTGCAGAGAGAATTTCGCTGCGATCCCAACTGTCTGTTATCAGCCTGCAGCCAGGGAGGAGAGATCAGCAGAGCGACCTGCACTGAGTGTGTGAGGAAGTCCGTGGATTGGTCAATTTGGACCAATCAGCGGGGGCTTAACGTAACGGCTCCGCGGACGTAACGGCTCCGCGGACGCAACGGCTCCGCGGACGCAACGGCTCCGCGGACGCAACGGCTCCGCGGACGCAACGGCTCCGCGGACGTAACGGCTCCGCGGACGTAACGGCTCCGTGGACGTAACGGCTCCGCGGACGTAACGTAACGGCTCCACGGATTGGTCCATTTGGTTCCGGGTAACGCATGACATCATGCGTACCCGGAAGAATCAAATGGACAGTGACGCATCTCCAACGAGGCGTTTTGGGGAGGTATTTTCTGTGTTAGAGTTTTACTCCCTACATGGTGTACTTTGAGGGTTTTGACTCTGCACACCGTTTACATGCATACAAACCTTCATAACACACAAGGGGACGGGCAATAACCGGAAAAGCATGACATGGGACCTTTAAGACACAATTAGTTTTTGACCTTCAGTTAATTAAATTCTGCATTTCTTTAATGCAAGGTAACATCGTGGATCGTTTAAGGGTTGTTCAGATTTTTGTATTGTCCTATTGGTGCACAATTATTCTAAATTGTATTGAAATTGCAATATGGAATGGTGTTGGCAGTTAATGCAATATTTGGTCTCTGCAAAATATGTGGAAATATAATTTTGAAGGAAAAATGGTGGTACTTCAGAGAATTCCTTAATAAATATACTTGAGAGAAATCCTTGTTTGTACAGATCCTCTTAAAAATATTACACCATGATCATTTTATTATTTATTTCAATAATAACGTGAAAAATGTTCATATTGCAAATTATATTACAAATTGACTAATATTGAAATTGCCTTAGAGGAAGTTGTCATTATTGCATAATTATTAAAATTTCCTTTAAAAAGAAATGAAATCTAATCATGGTGTTCTGGTATAGATGGAGTTCTGTACTCAACTGAAATAAGTATTTTAATGAAGTCTGTATAAAGTTATTCTGCAGCCATATCTCTCAGCACCACAATACTTTATCCAGAATAACGTTTTACATTTTTAAATATTGGGCTTTCTGTGATTTTTTATATTGCATTAGTCCTTAGAGTGATTCACGAATGAGACCTGGAGTTTCCATTTCACCACTTCAGGTTCCCTTTTCTTGAGTTAACAGTTTTATTTTTGGTTTGATGAAATAAGATAAACACTTAGACATAAAATACGTCCGATGCTTCTATGTGTCATTAAAAACGACGCATGCTAAAAGGGGCCGAATAAACTACAAAACGCCATCAGGTCGACACGAGTCCGGCAACCATGATGTAGTTTGTTTATAGCGTGACGTTAGCTTTTTATTTTTGCCAATTGCATTTACACTTAAAAAAATCACAAAGTGGTGATACTATATTGGATATCCTGCTAAAGGAAACGTGGTAAGTATCATGAATGTGAGACGGCTTATTTTCTGTTCAATAGGAAAATTGCATTGCTTTTTGTCAAGGGATCTTATGTGATGCTAACCAGTATTGTGCCTACAGCAATTTGGATATTGCACTAGTCCACATTGCGCTTTAGACAAAGTTTCTATACATTGTGCAGCCCTACTTGTATGACTAGCCTTTTTAGTGAGCTAGTTGTAGTTTGCTGCTAAATCAATTCTTCATGTGTACAATACTTCATTTCTTTTTTTTAGTCAGTTTATTGAACATGTCAGAAACAAAAACATACAACAATAATATATATATATATTCTCTTTTTTTTCCCTTTTTTTTTTTCTCACTCAAATTGATAATTATAACAAAGTACAAAAAACAAATAATAACAAAAAAAACAATAAAAATGCTCAGATAGTCTCTGTCATGTTCAACAGGGGCAAGAAGAAGCTGGTCCTACCCCCTCTAGCATATATTTTTCTTATAAATAAAACATTAGGTCATCGTCATCAGCGACATGTTTGTCTTGTTAATTTGTTTGTTTTTTGTTTTTTTACAAAACAATCAGAAATAAATAACTTTTACGGGGAATGGACTGCAGGCTTTGGGTTGATACTGTACAACGCCAGGGTTGATGCATGGTCACAGCTGATGAGTGTGAGTGTTCCCTCCTTCAGCCCAGCACTCCAGTCAGTCCCCGGTCTCCCTCACGTCGGACGCCTCATCACCGCGGCCGTACGTCTCGCCACGGAACGGCACGCCGCAGAGCTCCCAGAAGCCCCCCCTGGGCATGCACCCTGGCGGCGTCACATCCTCACAAACAAGGGTGAGTCGCAGGACCTAAAGTAGACGAGGAGTACTTCCCCTTGCTCATGACTCAACCCCACTTTCTCCCGTGACAAAACACCCTTTTGTTTTCACTCCTATTTCTTCATCTCTTGCCGTCTCTTCTCCCCTCCACAGGGCAGCATGTCTTCAGCGAAACAAGGACCAGTCCCTGTGCCTCAGACCGCAGAGAAGCGTCCCGAGGACCCCAGAATTATCCAGCAGAGAAGGTAGGAATCACTTCAAGATGACATTTTTATTTTTGTGCTAAAAAATTGCCTGGAGGTAAGGTCAACGCTTAAAACAACCAGAAGAAAGTAAAGTAAAAGAACACCTGGATTCCGAAAACATATTTGACAGACCTCAACAGCAACATCAACAGTTTACAAAGGGACTATTTGTTTCGTAGAAATAGTTTTCAAAGGTGTTTTATTTTCTGGAAAGACGTAGTTACTTTTAGTCCAGTATGGAGGCATACCATTACATGATCATTCTGTAGTTCTTTTGTCCAGCAATCATTCATCTCACTTGAATTTCTCATGGCAGTGAAAGTGGTAAATACAACATTGAGGATGTTTATTCACACACATGTAATAACGGAGCAGTGTTTGAGTTATTATAACGTTGTATTACGGAGAAGTAAATGCTACACATGGATAAATGAAAGTTGACATGATCCAAAGCCAAAATGCATCTGAACCCCCCCACTCGTTGTCTCGCCCCAGCAGCCAGGAGCTCCTGTGCTCTGGATCAAACGCACCCGGCGCTGCCTTGCCCCACGCCCCCCCCGGCGGCAGCAGCAGCCTGACCCAGCCCGACAACCCCGGCACCTTCACCCCCAGCCTGGCAACTCATTTTGACGAGAGCCTCATCAGACATATCCAAGGATGGCCTTCAGAGAACACTGAGAAACAGGTACTGCCCCCCCCCACACACACTTACACACACACTTTCACACAGAGCAATTGTAACCTCTTTGTTGCGTTTGTTTATAGCCATAGCATTAGAATAAAATTACTTAAGTACAAAAAAACTATGCATGGTCCTTTTGAATCCTTGGAAGTTTGTGATTTTGACGTGAGGGGAACTCGGGGTTTTGGGGAAAAACCAAATACAGTATACCTGGGTCATTGAACGTTTATTTAAAATATGTTATTTAATAAAAAATGTGAAATATTTTCAAATAAATGTTGAAAAACCTTCTCACTGTTGTGACAAAACTGCAGTAATCTGACGGCACTCTTGAATTCGATCCCTACCACTACAATAACAGTACAAACACCTATTTAAAGTTGATGACCAAAATGGGACTAGACATTTAAAGCGGCATTCTGAAACTATTTTGGAATAATTAGTTTCAGTCCTAAAGGAACAATTATGAAAAGGAATGAAATCTAGCACAGGTGTGAAAGAAACGCGTAGATACCCCAGTAGCATAAAGCCCTGTTGGGTCTTATGTTTGAGAAGTTCTTAAAAGTGCTGTAATTGGATGATTATGTTTTATTTCATTACCTGTAATCTGTACACAGATATAATGAACATGTTAGTGTTGCAAACTCTGTGATGTTGTTAATGCTAATGACGTATGCCAGTAGTGTAACCACCTGTTGCTAATAAGTTGTGCTGAATATCAGTCGGTGTGTTCAGCAGGTTGCAAGCAAACGTTTTGATCGTGTTATGTTATATGCAAGTCTTATAGTGTACATGTTTATGGATGCCCCACTCACTAGACCTCGCAGACGGCACATGACGTGTTATTTAACTGACGCTTTTATCCAAAGCGACTTGCATAAACTTCAATACTGAAGCCATGACTATGGGAGCATTTTTTAGAGTTAGGTATCTTGTCCAAGGTAACTCCGATGTGCTGAATGCAGAGGGAGGGGGCATACCACTGATGCTCTGATTGGTCGATCAGTGTAATACCCCTTGAGCCATAGCCGCCCAATGGCCCGATGTTTCTGTATTTCAATCACATTTTTTTAAAACCAATGCATGCCTCGAAGGTCCTTTTGCATCCCAGTGTGCAACATTGACAATGCGCTTCATCCCTATCCCTCAGGCGGCTCGGTTGCGCGAGGACATCCACAACATGGGCAGCTTGTACATGTCTGAGATCTGCACGGAGATGAAAAACCTGCGCTCCCTGGTCAGAGTGTGTGAAATTCAGGCCACACTGAGGGAACAGAGGTGAGGTCAATGTGACATTAGCATCCACATTAGCTAAAGTAAACACTCATATCCTTACATTTACTTATTTCCTCCTCAACTACAGAATCCTGTTTCTGAGGCAGCAGAGCAAAGAGCTGGACAAGCTGAAGAACCAGAACTCGTACATGGTGTGAGGACCTTACCTGAGGAGAAAGAACCGGGATGGATGGATTGAAATAATGATCGGAAAAGAGGAATAGACACGGACAGCAAGCTGCTGCAGCCTGTTAATTCTCCCTAGCAGAGAAGCTGTTAAAGAACCTCCATCCTGAACAAGTCTTTTTCTTTTCTTTAAAAAAAAAAAAAAAAAAATCTTTTTCCAACGTCCACCACACAAGTTGCTCTCGCTGAAAGTACCGGTTCGGCGCGTCGGACACTTTAACAGAGTGGACACGGAGGACCTGAGGCTCCTTTTTTTCATTTTTTTCTTTTAAAAAACAGCACCTTTCGGGACCGTGAACCTTGGATTGTGTGTATTGTATCGGGTTAACTTGTTTTCTGGTGTGTTTTTGATGTGTAGTGGTCAGGAAAAGATTACATTCTTTGGAAAATGAACTAAAAAAAAAAAAAGCAAACCATCTCATAATAATCAGTGTGGCACAGTCCCGGAGGGGTGGGGGGGGGTTGATCATGCTCCCCGATCTTCTAGAAATTGCATTGAAATGTATGGATTCAATGGCAGTGATGTTACTAATGTTATTTTTAATTCACTATACTTGTCCGTGATTTTTTTGCCATACCCAGTGTGTCTTCGAAGCTGGTTGCTTTTACACATCATGAAATTAGCGAAGACCACTTTTGGCCAGATTTTCGAAAATAAATACTTTAAATGTGCTTCAGTTGCTTTGTCCCAGTGGTGCAGATTTTGCTGGGACTCTAAGGCTAGCTTTGTCAAACACACTCCAGATGTTTCAGAGCCATTTTTGAGGAAAAGCCCACATTATTGGACCTAGTTTGGCTGCTAGAACATATTTGGGGTCGTTTGTAGACCTGCTAGCTAGTTTCTTCTGCTAATTCTTTTTTCTTTTTTTATAATTGTTAGTATTTTCGTTTCTCTCCCAAGTCAAATTGGGAGAATTATTTCATTCCTATTTTGCAGCTTAGCAAGAGATTGTGTAAAAGAATAGTAAAGCGACTGAATTCGCAGTAATGTAAAGCTAAATTATTGTTGCACACGATTGATTACGCCCTTCTAGTCATAATGGTTTATACAAAGGTCGATGGAAAGACATTTTATTTGTTATCATTGTTTGGAGCCCTTTTATCAACAGACTCAAGCAAGACCTTTTTTTTTTTAAGGGCTCATTCATCATGAGGGTTTACTTTTTTTTTACGAACATGAATTTTCAGTCGTACACTTCCAAACCCCATAAAGCAACTTCCCCTTTTTGTCCTCTTTTCCTCGTCCTTGACTAGTTTCCACCAGATCTGATGTGCACACTTTTTTTGTTTTGTTTTGGGGGGGGGGGGGGGGAAGGGATCGGGGATTTGTATTCCATAAAGTATGAGAATAAAATATTATACCACAACTCCTGTTTGACTTTGTACTCACAGTTCAGCTGTTGTAGACTTTAATTACGGGAGTAAATGTGTTTTTGGTGAATACATATCTTTATTAATAATGCATTTTGTAATTTTTCTAAATTAAAGTGTGGAATGTTTTATGAGAATAGTAAAGCTGACTGCTTTGGGAAAATGTAAGTAAGATGGGATCAGAATGTTTACCATGCAGTTCCATGTATGGCCACGAGATGGCGAACAATCTTCACATTTGGTTTTGCTTTTTCTTTCTCTGCACTTTCAAATTAAATGAGCTATAACTAAACATCTCGTCATTGAAATTGAGCTAAAGCAGAAAGCTGGATAATATCAGATGACCCATGTCCATATTCTTGGCCAGCTCTGAGACAATCATTTAAGTAAGTTTGCATGAAACATTAAATGCCATGTGCAAGATTTCATATGTGCTGGAGTTCATTTCATTTCAATCTTTATTTCGAACAGATTAAAAAAATAATAAATGTGAAAAACAGAATACCATATTGTTACAAATAGTATTTATCCACATTCATGATAATATTTATATATTCAACACAAAAAAAAGTCTTCATATTAATAATTAATCATATTTCATTTAATTTCAAACCTTTATTTAATCAGATTGGTCCCTTGAGATCATAGATCTCTTTTTCAAGGGAGACCTGCTGCATATAGGTTCCACATGAAACATAAAACAATAAAGGACATCGTACATTAGATACATATGTGTCCGAAAGGGAGCAGGAGGAAGCAAATGCTTATTAATTCCCACCCTTACATGATCAATGATTGTCCTTTAAATCATTATGCAAGTTATTCCTACTTACATTTACATGTATACATACATATACAATAATTTCTCATCTTCAATCACCTCTCTTCATTCTCATAGTTTTCCTTGCCTTGCCTTGCCTAACAAAGACCCTTTGAACAAAAGCTTTTCACATCATATAGAAACTTAAACATTTACCCTACAGACCAGCATATGCTCTGGTGCCAATGTAACGCTTAAAATTACCTATACACTCTATCATGTCCTTCAGCAGAGTTGGTTTTGACTCTTCAAATGAACTAAATGCTGCACTTGAGAATTCTTGTTGTGAGTTTGACCAGCTTTGATGGTTAGATTTATGTTTAATATGTTTAATTTGCATGTTATGTTTAGATGTGTATTTGATCTCTTCAATTTAAATGAGCTGTAAGAATGAGCATGAGCAAAGTGTCCATGTTACTTAGAATATGTAATTGTTAACCGACATGCGTTGAATGTGTTACTTACATTTTCAATACATCGGTCATCGGCAAATACCGATCGAATTATTCAGATGTTCTAACTTAAATTGGCTTTCACATTTTAGCCTTGACAAGTTTTTAAAGTTTAGTCAAGTCAGGTTTTTGACTTGAATCCCCCTTTAAAGGAGTCAATTTCACTCTCCGTTAGTCCCTGTCTTTTTTCATATTTGCAAAACCTTTTACAAATCATGATTTATTCTGCCGTATTATCAACATAGAAATTGCAAGTACATTGGCATTTAACTTATTATTTTCAGTCTTTTCCTGGTCTTTTCCTGACTGAACTTTTACGGGCTGAACTTTTCCTGAACTCTTTCCTCTTTCTTTGTTAGACTTCAACACTCTGAACAAGATAATGCCCTTTTTTCCCACGAGGCGGCTCAGAATGATTGCACCTTCTATAATTTCTTAAAACCCTGATAGGCTTGATCAATGTCACCTTATAGCATTACAAGCAATATATCTCCAGGTGAAGTGAATATATCGCTGCGTTTCGATCCCTCAGTGTTTGCTGCACGGCGGTTTAAGGTCATTTTCATTTTCTCTGAGTTCAGTTTGTTCTCTGGGGATTTTAATCAGCAGCTCATCAGTCACTGTGTGAACAACTGCAGCCCCCATGTCCTATAACCTCTTTCGCCAAAGGTGTCCTTGGGGGACATGGTTAACTGTGCTGATGACCTGTCAAACTATATTTATTGCGTTTATTTCAACCCTGTCTCCTAAAAATTACGTTCCCACAGAACTAAACTGCATTCTCAATTACGTTTAGCTAGAAACGTATTTTCTCCCACGTTACGTTAGTTATGAACGTATCTCAAATACGTTTATTTTCTACATATCTTCTAGAAGCATATTTTCTTCCACGTTACGTTAGTTATGAATGTAACTTAAATACGTTTATTTTCTACATATCTTTGCCATTTATTGTCTTGCTTATAATAATGATAATTAGTTATTTATAAATATCATTTTAGAGCACACCTTTGAAATCGACAATCGGGCTCGATATATGGTTAAATTAAAATCAGTAGGCGAGGCTGTAATTTCGCCAGCTGTTACTCTCATGAGCGAGGCAGAACATAATAGTTTTAACATGCCAAAAAGCTGCTGTGTCGTTTATTGCACCTCAAACATTAAATCAAATCCAGAGTTACGTGTTTCTGTACTTCCTCTAAGAAGAAAGGACAGTAACAGAAGAGCTCTGTGGCTTCAGGCTTGATCGCCGTTCAAATGACAGCGCTGGTTTCCCCAAAAGTGGGCGGGGCTGTAAAGTGAAGTAGATTTACTCTCATCTATTATTCAAAACCATTCTATTTATTCTAACGTAAATTACATGCCAGTGTTTTATCTTTTATTTATTTGTTTTTATTTTAAATCGTATAATGTCGGACTTTTTTTCCGTCTGTGAGGAAAAGAAATGGGGCTCAGAGCCTCAAAATACTGAAATCTGTATTTTTTAAAATCTTTTCCTTCTAATTTATTATTCCTTTCTAAATAACACACTGTTATTTACTCAACAATAACACACAATTATCCTTGTTTTTATTTATTCATTTAATTCTATAATCTTGGGCTTTTTAGCCGTAAATAAAGTCACCGGAAACAGACGGGACATTTTGAGCGATACACACCACAAACCCACTAAACTGATTACCCAAGATCCTCAGCTTGAAGCTTGTTGATTGGATGTTTTAACCGCAATGCACGCTGGGATATGGTGTTGATATGATAAGGAGATATGATATCCGACAACGAAAAATAAAATAATACCTAATTCAGAGTGTGCTTGCTTTTCTCTTTGGAAGTCATCACATAACGGCATTGTAATACACGGTTCGGCTGCATTAAATATTACACATCTGCCGTAATTCTTTATTTATAGAGAGAGACAAACAGGAGAACTGCTGCCAAAACTGAATACTTGATGTGGATCATAAATATATCAACAATTAAACAACATCTTCAATTTCTTTTCACAAAATACATCTCCTTGCAGTATCAATAGTAATTCGGCTGACTTTTATATTTGATCCAATTGGTATATAGGTTATATTTACACCATAACGGTGCATAGCTGATCGAAAAGGACTTGTAGTTTTTAAAGATATTACTGATTTTCTTTGAATATAAGAATCTAAATACTGAGTTGAGAGAATAGTCAGGGGATTTGGGTGATGGGAGACACATCTATGGAATCACAATTTCAATAGCTTACTATTAAATGAAGGATAGCCTATGCCTTTCTGTCTGTGATGTTTTACAAATCAGATATTAATGTGAAGAAGTAAAACAAGATAAATAGTATAGCAATATCCTGTACAATTATGTAAAAACATGAATACAATTACACATCTTCAGAGGTTATACATAAGTGTCTACACTAATAATACAAAGTTATTATTAGTATGCTGTGTGTACCTTGTGTGCACCGCCTAGTGGTTAAAGCATGTTATTGAATTATTTTTGTTGAATAATCTTATATGATTAAAACAATATTAAGAGTACATACTTTCATAGGGGGAAAGTAGAAGGTCAATGATAGAAATATAGAATATAAAAAGTCAAGAAGATACTAAGTGATCTCTACAATAAAACAGTTTAGTGCTGGATGTACAAAGATATTAATAGGAGGATGTGCAAAACAGAAAAACGAATTAACCTTTATTAACACATTAAAAAATACTTTAGGTTAAGGTCTTCTTTTAAACAAGAAAAAAGCTCTGGGGGTATCTATCTACAGATGAATATTAAGCCTGACAAAGTACTTAACGTCTAAAATATTGCTTTCCTGCAATGTTAACTATGTTGAAACACTTATTTTAAATGATATTATACACATTAATTATACTCTTATGTATGTAGATAGAATAAGAAATGTGCAGAATATGACAGTTTACTGGTGGAGGTATACAGTACACACATATTGATAGATGTCTGTTGAGGAACCTGCGACCCAAGTTGTGTATAAGATCAATACACTTTAGAAAATCTTGAAATCTTGAAAGGGATGTGCAAAATAGCCATTATACAGTTTTTAATTAACTATTAGTAGAGAATAACGAGTAATGAATATACTTTATCTGCAGATAAATGTTTAGTCTTCTCAAGCACCAACTATCAAATATCTCTCCTGATTGTTGGCACTTGACAATCACCTTCCCTGAATTGTATTCAGGTGTAACTAAAGTCTGCTTTAAGGGTTGTTTATATTCCACATCATTAATCAGAATCTGCAAAGTAGCTAAACTAAATGTAGTGGAGTAAAAATACCAGGTTAACCTCTGAATTGTAGTGGAGTAGAATAACAAAGTAACAATGAGCTGTCGTGTGGGTATATATTAATGCTGCCCATTATGGATACAAGCGATTTTCACCCATTTAGTAATTAGATGTTTTAAATGTGTACACACCAATGTGTTTCCTATCGCCTAAACCTCCAGGGCTGTACACAGTTTAATACTGTCAACTTCTACATTTGGGAAAAACGTCTTTTAAAACTACAATTCCCAGTAGAGACGTGCCATAGAGAACATGTTGCGAAACACAATAGCCAGCATGTGTAGTTCTGGTGGGGCGTTCGAGTCCAGTTTTGAATAGTCTGCCGTGGTTTCGTTCCATTTCAAAGAGCTTGACGCTCGGCGTAACCTTGGCGCAACATCACGGGGTTTGTCAACGGGACTGTAGTCCCAAACGATAGCTGGGGATTATGGGTAGTGTAGTGTCTTGGGCCATCCTAAATCTCGAAATGTCCCGTCTGTTTCTGGTGACTTTATTTACGGCTAAAAAGCATGCTAAAATGCCCAAGATTATAGAATTAAACGAATAAATAAAAACAAGGATAATTGTGTGCTATTGTTGAGTAAATAACAGTGTGTTATTTAGAAAAGAATAACAAATTAGAAGGAAGAGATTTAAAAAAATAGAGATTTCAGTATTTTGAATCTCTAAACCCCATTTCTTTTCCTCAAAGACGACAAAAAAAGTCCGACATTATACGATTTAAAATAAAAACAAATAAATAAAAAGATGAAACACTGGCATGTAATACGTTAGAATAAATAGAATGGTTTTGAATAATAGATGACAGTAAAATCTACTTCACTTTACAGCCCCGCCCACTTTTGGGGAAACCAACGCTGTCATTTGAACGGCGATCAAGCCTGAAGCCACAGAGCTCTTCTGTTACTGTCCTTTCTTCTTAGAGGAAGTACAGAAACACGTAACTCTGGATTTGTTTTAATGTTTGAGGTGCAATAAACGACACAGCAGCTTTTTGGCATGTTAAAACTATTATGTTCTGCCTCGCTCATGAGAGTAACAGCTGGCGAAATTACAGCCTCGCCTACTGATTTTAATGTAACCATATATCGAGCCCGATTGTCGATTTCAAAGGTGTGCTCTAAAATGATATTTATAAATGACTATTATCATTATTATAAGCAAGACAATAAATGGCAAAGATATGTAGAAAATAAACGTATTTCAGATACGTTCATAAGGAACGTAACCTGGGAGAAAACATGTTTCTAGAAGATATGTAGAAAATACACGTATTTGAGATACGTTCATAACAAACGTAACGTGGGAGTAAATACGTTTCTAGCTAAACGTAATTGAGAATGCAGTTTAGTTCTGTGGGAACGTAATTTTTAGGAGACAGGGTTGGTTTATTTATGGGTACCCAATAATCCAAGCGAACCAGCTGTGGACTTGGCCATTAGTTCCGTTTTGTATTCACTTCCCCTCCTCTTCTGATTACACATTTTCCCTCTCCATCTGACTTTTCTCCGCCTCTCTTCTTATCTCTCCCTCGTGTTTTGTCCTTCTCATCTCAACCTTGTTTTTCTATCATCCTTTCGCTATGTCCTTGTCATTCTTCCCCACCCTTCCACTGACCGTTTCCAACCCCCGACACCATCGACTAACTCCTCTCCGCTCGTCACTGCCTGGGGGCTGGCATTAAAGTGACGATCTCCCCTCTAAGTGAACTTCGAGTCGAAGGGGGGTACACTTTGGTTGACTTTGTAAAACTTTTGATGGATGACAGAGCTGGTGGCTGCTGTCTTTTTAAAGCTCACGTCCTGCAGACTGTTAGTGAGATGTAAGATGCCGATACTACACTGTGCCTATATGCCGTAAAGATGTTCTACACACTGTATATTTTATTGTCATCTCTACACAAGAATATTCACACTTGTGGATTCGAGGTAGCAGGTGGAGATAGGCATTCTTATTGGAAATGTGTTTGTGAGCTATAAATCATATCTTGTGATTGAATATCTCAACCAAGGGGGCACTTTGGCTGTGATGCATAGTACAGGAAATCCTCTTATGAAAGAATGTCTGAGTTCACATATGTCTCATGGTGTTGTTTATTATGAATACTAGAATATTAAAGGCTTCCTTTTTGTGGTGTTCTCGCTGGGTTTAAGTGTGCTGGGCTCTGGTGCAAACTCTCTTTAATAACAGTTGTATATTTCTTTCCATCAATAAGGATTTAGCATAATTATCTTCTTACTATAGTTTGTATCCATCTCAAAGGACTTTTTTAGGGTCTTTGTTTTGATTATACAGTATAGGCTCACTTGTGTTCACATCAGTATTCTTGACAGGCAGCTTTTTCAGAGAACTAGCTTTGATAACCAACTACACTTCGTGCAGCACTAATCAGCAGATGAGTGGAAGTTAATGAATATTAAGTTATCATAGCAGAGCATTTAACAATTAAAGAGCCAGGAATTTTCCTCAGGACTTTTGGAGGCTTCTACTTATTTGGGTGCCTCGACACAAAACACAAATTAATTGTAATGGTTCCCTCTGCATGCTGGATGTTAAATTGTTTGTACTGTTATGCGCAAAATGTAATAATGAATTCAAAAGTAGTGTATTGCACACTTTTATTTTAAAAGTACTGCTATATGAACAAAAGTGCAAAAACGTTTGGTTTAACTAACAAATAAGGTGATTTTTAACAACAGTATTTCCTTTACACAGTATCAGTTAAACAATAATGCCATTGAACACACATTTTGATCAGAATAACAGCTAAAGGTAAGCATATCTCCGTGTTTTGCTACCTATAGCTAACACACTAAAGCCTAAAGTGTTGTGGGGCTTAACAGGCAACGAACGTATACGACTTACCTTCTAGAAGTCTGGTGGATTTTTGTCAAGTCAGTAGAAAAGTCAGTAGAAAGAAACGTTTTGCTGCAACCTGCTGCTGTCTGTGCGAATCTCAGAGTGATGCATGAGTATCAGAGTGGTGCGCTGAGTATCAGAGTGTTACCATTACATGGTAATACATGGTACATGGTAGCAGTGGGAGAGGGAGGGGCTGCAGTATGAGCGTTGGAAGCTCAAATCAAGCGACTCGATGGCTGTGTATTTGTTGTTAAATATCAGATAAACTACTACGCATACGTGACTGGCGAGGCGGTGTGTGTGGTGGGGGGGCCAACAAATATATCAGGGTGGCCATGGCCCCCCCCTGCTGGCGCCACTGGATGCGGGACTTGACCGGGAGCCAGTGGAGGTTGAAGAGAGTGGGGGTGATGTGCTGCAAGTGCCTGTTTGCATCATTCATGTGTTAATTTACTTCCAAGATTAATTACTGTTTATAACCCTGGAGACTTCTGAAATCTGTCTGTTGAAACATAATGGCTTGTCTCTTTAAGCTTTGCACACAGAAGCCATAATTCATCCAGGATTGTTTTTAATAAGTTGATTCCTTATTCCCCATTTTGCAGAGAATTATGCTGGAGAATTTCCTAGCAAAATGACAAGAGGCTAAATGTATTTACAAAAATGACGTGTTATGGTAATAAGTTAGATCTGCTAGAACCCAGAGCTGGTGGGCAATTTAGAGTAGCAGTGGATTGCTTTACTTGTCAGTCAGATACATTTGAACTGACGTGAAGCTGCTTATTTAAACATGAACCTCCTGGTTGTGTGCAAGATAGACAAATCACAATTCCACATAGGCGCATATATAAATGGATGAAGGCTATATCCCTCATACATCCTCTGACTGGGCAGGATATTGGTTTTGACAGTCTCATTAGGACTGTCAGAAACTGTAACAATACAGACTCACCACAGGGGAGTGCTTTTAGTCAGTGGTCAGGCCTGATGAAGCTTCACAGCAAGCAAGCAAGCTCCTCATGAGTATTCCTACTGAGAGTCTAACACACACCCGTGAGCAAATAACCACCTGCCGTGCAACCAGAGAGCTAGTTAGTGCTTAAACATATTATAAAACTGAGAATGAAGATGGAACTAATTAGGCGTTCATCAGAGAATCATACCGGTTTTGTTCTTTAGAGTTTGGCTATAGGGAAATTACAGTGGATAGAAATAGGTTAGAGCAGGGGTGCCCAACCTTTTTTGAACCGAGAGCTACTTTTAAAGTTGCCAGTCTGCCGAGATCTACCAGTCCAAATAGAGAGGCGTAGCCATTACTGACAGCCTACCAGGTAAATACACACTTCTACTTGTATAAAACTGACCTTTGTACGATGAATACTTCATAAAATACTGCAGATCCTTTATCTTACCTCTTTCTAATCTACACACATACAAGTATTTAACTGAAGTTACACAACAGTGTTGTTGATACAGGTGAACAGTGCTGCCACATATGACACAGGAAAAAAAGAAAAGACACGGAACCCTTCCTTTGCCATTATATACAAATAGTGTTGCTACAAAAGTATAAATTAGGCTTACTAATAAGACAACTGAGATCTGAAGATACTCAGGAATCTGCTGCCAAAGTGCAATAAAAAAGATAAAATTAATAGAATCAAACCCTTTTTTTGTTGCATTTTAGTACAGTATAAAAAGAAATGCCTTTAAAATAGGATGCTAGCAACACTAGTTTCTTAACCTGAATTGATGATAGACTATAATCAATTTAAGTTTGCATTCTTATACCATTTTGTACAATAATTATAATGAATAAGTTCAAACAAACTAAAACTTACAGCTGATTAATAACGGTATCTAACTTGAGTTTTTATTATATCAAAAACCTGTTGAAATGCTACTGTTATTTTTACTGTCCCCAAAAAGCGCATCAGCAGCCTCCAGGAAAGCTTCTTTCACAACTTCGCCATCTTTGAAAGGCTTCATGTGTTTCGCAAGAACGTGACTGACACGTTAAGATGCTCTGGTAGCAGCCTTGCTCTTGTTGTTGGGCCTGGTGAAAATGGACTGCTGTGCATTTAGCGGTCCTTTCAGGCCCCTCCCCCTTTGGGAGCGTAGGGCAGAATTAGGAGGGAATTCCGTCTCGTAGCGTTTGTGCACTGTTTTGAAATGCCGCTCCTAAATTACCCTTCTTCGATAAAGCCACGCTCGCATTGCAGACGAGACAGATGGACTTTCAATTGGAATAGATACAAAAATAATCATCCTCCCACTTGGAGTGAAAATTATATATTTTGGGCTTTTTTGCTTCTGCCATAAAGCCACACCCCGACACATGGGGTCACGCCGGCCAATTACAAAGCGTTGATGCGTTCAAGTGCATTATTCTGGCACAGGAAGATTATGTTATAGGACATTAACGATAAAACAGAATATTGTTGTTCTATTTTTAGACACATCTCGCGATCGACTGGGAATCTCCCCGCGATCGACCGATCGACTGGTTGGGCACCCCTGGGTTAGAGCATTGTTTGTATATGTGTGTGTATCAGAGTCTAGATTATCTCGCCAACCCTTAGACCAAGCTACTTCATACTTGGCGTGTTTGTTGCTGAGGACCCGGGGGAGTGCAGTCCCAGACGTGATGGTATTTGGATCAGCTGTTGGGTAGACCAGACTTTAGCTAGCACCTGCGCTTAACCATGAAAGTGCAAATATAAGGCTTCATAATCAACAAAAGAGGCCACTTAATAACACCAAAAATCACAAAATAGCAAGCCTGTACGTGCAATTGCGTAACTATGTAAGGCCAAAATTGCCATAAAAAGGCACTATTGCGTCATGTTTTTTTGGAATGCCTGTTTTTGGTATGCCTGTTTCTGTCATGCGTTTCAGTTGTTTAAAACAAAGCTTTATTCACCACTTTTGTTATCTGTAAAAAAGTTCATTCATTTTTTCTTTAGATAATGAGCCCCTGGTTTGGCATAGCCATTAATTAAGCTCAAAAGTATATGAAAGCAATCAGTGAAGTCAATCAATCAATCAATCAATCAATCAATCAATCAATCAATCAATCAATCAATCAATCAATCAATCAATCAATCAATCAATGTTTATTTATATAGCCCAATATCACAAATGTTACATTTGTCTCAGTGGTCTTCACAGTGTGTACAGAATATCAGTATGACAATACGACACCCTCTGTCCTTAGACCCTCACATCGTACAAGGAAAAACTTCAGAAGAAAACCCACAGTTTAAAGGGAAAAATGGGAGAAACCTCAGGGAGAGCAACAGAGGAGGGATCCCTCTCCCATGACGGACAGACATGCAATAGATGCCGTGTGTAAATTGAAAAGATAATACATTTGCAACATAGGTAGTCCAAGTGTTTGGAAATGCATGTGTGTATAATAGGAAGATGAATCCACGAGGATATCCATCCAGGACCGATGATCCAGGACCACAGCCACGACTCGCGATCCAGGGCTCGCGATCCAGGACACAGGACCGCAGGATCATCCATGACTCCGGATCCCAGCGTATATAGACACCAAAAAGAAAGACATTTGGGGAAGCTGGGTTAATCGGAACATGAGAGTACACAGGTATAGACAGAGAGAAGGAAGAAGTAAGATGTCCCCTGACAAACTAAGCCTATATCAGCAAAACTAGGGGCTGAATCTAATCAGCCCTAACTATAAGCTTTATCAAAAAGGAAGGTCTTAAGCGCACTCTTAAAAACGGATAGGGTGTCTGCCGCCCGAACACAAACTGGAAGCTGATTCCACAAATGTGGAGCTTGATAAGAAAAGGCTCTGGCTCCCATTGTACTTTTAGAGATTCTAGGAACAACCAACAACCCTGCATTCTTGGAACGCAATGCCCTAGTAGGACAGTAGGGTATAATGAGTTCTTTAAGGTAAGATGTCGCCTGCCCATTAAGGACTTTGTAGGCGAGAAGAAGAATTTTAAATTCTATCCTGTGTTCTATAGGGAGCCAGTGTAAGGCAGCCAGAACAGGAGTAATGTGGTCCCTTTTCCTAACTCTGGTTAGTACACGAGCTGCAGCATTTTGAATCAGCTGAAGCGACTTGACTGACTTCTTGGTACTCCCTGATAATAAAGAGTTACAATAATCCAGCCTAGAAGTAACAAATGCATGGACTAGTTTCTCTGCATCGTTTTGAGGCAAGATTTGCCTGATTTTTGCAATGTTACGTAGATGGAAGTAGGCGGTCCTTGAAATTGATTTTATGTGGGCGTTAAAGGATAAATCCTGATCAAATATAACACCAAGATTCCTTACAGTCTCACTGGAGGCCAAATTAATGCCATCTATAGTTAGTATATCTTTAGATAATTTGTTTCGTAGATTCTTTGGGCCAAGTACAATAACTTCAGTTTTGGTCGTGTTTAACATCAAAAAGTTTAAGGTCATCCACGTTTTTAAGTCCTTAAGGCAGTCTTGAATTTTATTTAGATGATTAATTTCATCAGGCTTGATTGATAAATATAGTTGAGTATCATCCGCATAACAATGAAAGTTTACAGAATGATTCCTTATAATATTGCCTAACGGAAGCATATATAATGTGAACAAAATAGGTCCGAGCACTGAGCCCTGTGGCACTCCATGACTAACTTTGGTTTGCGTGGAAGATTCATCGTTAACACGTACAAACTGAGAGCGTTCAGATAGATAGGACCTAAACCAGCCTAAAGCAGTTCCCTGTATGCCAACTAAGTGCTCTAGTCTTTGCAATAGGATATCATGGTCGATAGTATCAAATGCAGCACTGAGATCGAGCAAAACAAGAATAGAGACAAGTCCCTTGTCTGAGGCTATTAGAATGTCATTTGTGACTTTAACCAGAGCTGTCTCTGTGCTATGATGTGTTCTAAAGCCAGACTGAAAATCTTCAAATAAATCATTGTTTTTTAAGTAATCACACAGCTGTTTTGCGACCGCTTTCTCAAGAATTTTTGAGAGGAACGGAAGATTAGAAATAGGTCTATAGTTGGCTAAAACCTCTGGATCGAGGTTGTGCTTTTTAAGAAGTGGTGTTATCACTGCTACTTTGAATAATTGTGGAACATAGCCTGATAATAAAGACATATTCATAATATTTAATAAAGAAGTGCTAATTAATGGAAAAACGTCCTTCAACAGCTTAGTTGGAATTGGGTCTAACATGCACGTTGATGGTTTAGAAGAGAGAATCATTGAATGTAATTGTTCAAGGTTTATGGCTGAAAAGCATTCTAGTAGCATGTACTAGAAAGTGAAGACCAGAGCAATGCATAGATGAAACCCTCCTGCCGTTGGAAGGCTGTAGAACGGAAAGCAGTGAAAGAACCTTAAAAAGACGCGTTTTAATCAAGTGGCAAACTCTGGGGAACAGCCGGGAAGCCAATACGGAAGTGCCACACACTGCAGTTCATACATGGGCCGCTAGGGACTGGCTGCAGAAAGGAGCAATTTCCATAGACCCCCATGTTAAAATGCCCAACTTTACAGCAGAAAAAAACATGTTTCTACCCATGGATGCAATACATATTATTATCGATATAGTTAGATTCCACCTTCATGATAATGAATCTGAGTGAATTGTTTTCTAACACGACCCTTTTATTTATATTATGTCTTAAAGTTTTTGCATAAATTAGGGCGTGGTCACGTTGATGGACACGTACATGCCTCACTGTCAGCTAACAGCAACTTGTCCACTCTGCTAGGCTACAACCATAGAGGCTACAACGTTAGTTAATCATAGTACTGTACTTGACCCTTTAGCTTTAGCCGTGTTCGTGGTGATAGCGCCTTTTAGGGAATATTGTTACAAATACCAGACAATTACAATTTCGTGCTGTGCGCTTGAATGTACTAACAGAACTTCCAAGAAGTCTAAAATGATAATATTATACATGTTAACCCCGTTCGCAGGTGTTTGTGTGCTTGGTAGCTTAGCTTGTTACTTATTAGCCAGCTAAGGACGTAACCCTTTATGCATACATATACATTTTAGTTTATGATTCTGCCTTGGGTAAGACTTTTATAGTCTATGGCTATGACGCCCATAATGCTAAACGGGAGCAAATGTTAATAGGGGACCCAATTATCCCAGTGGTGGCCGCCGGACCTAACGGAGCCGCAGGGGGCTAGCTCCAACCGGCGTCCCAGAGCTAGCCCACTGCGGCTCCGTTAGGTCGGGCGGTGGAGTCCGTCTTTTCTCAAAGTGTAAATGACAAACATTAAGAGTAACAAAATATAGCTAATTCTCTTGCAGATTGTCTCATTTGATTATGAATGTAACGTTTATATAGGGGAACGACACTGTTGGCAGTAACTTGGTATGCATGTATTTCATTTTAGCTTAGCTTCTTAGCCTGAGATAGCTCTGTTTACTTCCA
Source organism: Pseudochaenichthys georgianus (assembly GCF_902827115.2). Taxonomy (NCBI): domain Eukaryota; kingdom Metazoa; phylum Chordata; class Actinopteri; order Perciformes; family Channichthyidae; genus Pseudochaenichthys; species Pseudochaenichthys georgianus. The sequence goes on along the minus strand of NC_047519.1, from coordinate 12,222,984 downwards.
GTTCGGAGGCAGCAGGTTCCGCCTCGGCTCCGCCTCTTTGCCCTTATTTGGAGCAGGCGGGATTAGACTCTGACGTCACAGTCGAGCCGTTAGTGGCCGACTCCGCCTACTAAGGGCTTCACGGAAACTCTGCAGAATCCTATGGGTGACGTCACGGACACTACGTCCATTTATATATAGCCTACAGTCTATGGTTTTAATCAACAAACTGAAATGCGCTTAAAGCAAAATCCAGGGTAATTTTCCCTCCATTCATTTGACTGAGCCGAGACCAGCTGTGACCCTGCGGCTTGAGGAAAACGCAACAACGCTTTTCCCAGTTGTCCTTATTCATCCATAATAAACTCAGTGAATCAGGCATTTACTTGAGGTCTAACGGCCCGTCTACACTACAGGCATCAACAAATCTTGATGCTGGGCGTGTCTGAAGCTTGGCGATTTTTTGCAAGCAACGCGACCAACAACCAATCACATGAATCTCCCGCTCCCGACATACAAAGCAATAGCTATGTTAAAACGAAGTAAACTGGATATAAACTCCCCAAACAGGCGAAAACCTACCAGTTTCACCCACTGTCTCTGCCACCTCCCTCCATGCCTGGTTCCTCCGGTTTGTATCCCGGTAAATAGTTCTGGTCGGAAAGAACCGGGTGATTTGATACCGTAATTTCTCGTTTGGAATATGAGGAAATGAACTGCAGTCTTGCTCTCCCAGCTTGCACGCGGTTTGATGTGTTCTAACTCATTTTCTCTTGCTTGTCCTCAACTGGCTTCTGCACTAGTTACCTGGCCTGTATTGACCTATGAAATCTGTGTAGCCAATTAGGTATTTGAATTCAAGCATCAGATAAAGTGTACTGCCCTGTCTTTAATAACCATTTTCCCATTTAAAATCCAACTGGGATCAATAGACTCATTCCTCCTGAGGCAAAGAGAATAGGTTGAAGACATTTTCAAAAAAGCTCTGAGCTGACACTATTCAGCAGAGGTGCATTATGCGGACAGAATATGCCAGACACAGCTGGACTATAATGTTAATGCTTTATAACTATTAACAACGGAAAAATCCTCAGACAGTTTGGAGCACCATTAGACCGGACAAATTGGCCTCACGAGAACAATGGCCAATTAGCTGGGAGATAATTGCATGGCAAAACTGTTAATGTTTGAAAAAGTAATGCAACTTTTGTAAAGCTCATGGGTGTTAAGATCTGTCTGTGTTGGTGTTTTGTCTTGTCTAGATCTGTCTGTGGTTTTCTGTCTGCATTGTGTTTTGTCTTGTTTAGATCTGTCTGTGGTTCCCTGTCGTTAGTTTCCCTGGTGTGTCTGATTACCCGATTGTGTTCACCTGTGGCCCCTGTGTTTTCTCCTCCCTCCTCACCTGTGTCTTGTTTGTGTGATTAGTCTTGTGTGTATTTAAGTTCTGGTTTTTCTGTCTGTCTTTGTCGGTTCGTCTTGTGATTTGGCTTGGTCTGCGATCCAACAGCTGACGAGTGGTAGAGAACGGAGAAGTGGTGTACAGAGTACGATTTAAAGCGTTTGTGAGGTTTTCTTCACAGAGCCTACATATTCGTTGCTTTGGTGAACGGGTGTGGGGTTTCTTTGAACGCCCCCCTGGGGGTTCTTCCCCTGATTCAATGGCAACTGAGCCAGGAATGGGCAAGACCACGGCAACGTGGATCATGGACAACGAGAAAGAGGGGGGAAAAACGGACGGAAAGGAGGATACCGACGAAGAGCAAGGACAAAACAAGAAAATGGGAGAGGAGGAAACAAGAAAGGAGAAGGGGAGTGAGAGGTACAGTGTAGAACTAACTGTGGAGGTAACTGTGGATGGAGGAGCCGCAGTAACAATGATGGACTTACTAAAGGGAATACAAAAAAAGTGTGGGGTTGTGGACGGGTGCAGAGTGAGAGGGGAGCGGCTATATGAAGTCACCATGCGGACCTGTCTGGGGAAAATGAAAATAATGGAGGGGCTGAGGGTGAACGGGGTCATGGTGCACGCACAGGACCTCTTGAACAAAGATCTGACTGTCTCGTTCCTAAATCTGCCGGTATATGTACCTGATAGGATGATACTCAAGAGACTGGAAGGGTGGGGGGTCGAGCCCATCTCGGCAATCAAAAAAAGAGTGTGGCCGGGCACAGAAATCACAGATGGCACCAGATTCCTGAGAGTAAGTTTCAATCACAAGGTTAGCACCCTCCCCTATTCCACAAAGTTAGACACAGTGAGGGGGGTGGAGTACTTCAGAGTGTTGCACAATCGCCAGGTTCCTGTCTGCCGGCTGTGCATCCAGCCCAGTCACTTCTTTAGGGAGTGCCCGGAGTTTAAATGCCACAAGTGTGGCCAGACAGGACATTATGCCAGGGAGTGCAGGTTCAGGGCGGAGAGAGAGGAGAAAGAGGAGGAAGAGAAGGAGGACAAGGAGGAAGACGAGGAGCAAGATGAGGAGGAGGAAAACGAGGAGGAGGACGACGAGGAAGGAGCGAAGAAAAGACCCTTTGAGGAGGTCAGCGAGGAGGATGAAGGCCTGAGTGGGGGGGGAGCGGCGGGAGGTGAGGATGGAGCTAAGAAAAGTGCAAGGCAGAGCGGCGGAGGCGCCGAAGGGAGCAGCGGCGGGGGAAAGAAGTGTTGGAGTCCTGGACTGGTGGAGGACATCTCGGAGGCATCAGTGATGGAGGAGGCAGTGCTGGAGGAGGGCCCTGTGGGCGACATGGTCTTCGGGAACCTTAAGGATAAGCAGAGGGGCCGCGGCACGAGAGGAGAAAAGAACGTGGGGATGAGAAGAAGACCTCAGCGGAGAACGCCGGGTGGAGTGCTAGACGCAAAGTGGACAAGGAGAGGGAGATGGAGATAAGGAGAGCGAGCTCAACAGAGGGGGAGCTCGAGAAAGAAAACAGCTTAAGGTAACGATGTTAAAGAGAACGGGCGATAATTCTATGTGGGGCCAGTATAATATGTCTGCAAGAAACACATAAAGGAAAGACTCAGGTACTTACATTTGGGAGAAGGATGAGCATTCACATTTTACCAGGATTCCCCTAAAGCTGTTAGCTAAAACCTCTATTCACATTGATTACACATCTGTTGGCAAAGTACTCATGGGAGTCGAAGATGTCCTGTAAAGCTTTTATTGTAAACAACACACTCCTGTTTACATTTGGTATTTCTCACTGAAATGATTATGTGCACTGTAAAACTGTATACTTTAGAAATCATAAATCGGGTCGGTTAATTTCCTTTATTATGAAACATTAACAAAAACGATTGGATTGTTTGTAGCTTACAGTTGGTATAAAATGTACACAAATATCATACATGTGCACAATACATAAATACAAAATGGACATAGAAAAGGAATTCGCATTTTGGTCGGGCTAATAAAATATTGTTATTTTGGTTTGGTCCATATTGGTGTGCAAGTCATGCTATACATATGCATACACATTTTGAATAGCATGCCACCATCGATCATGTATGATTGGAACATGCCATAAGGCAGTATCAAAAGGAATGCATCTAGTATTTAGTTACAAAATAATTGTGACTGTCGTATACATAATGAAAAAAAAATGTTGTGTCAGCAAGTTATAATGAACCGTTTTCATGTTTACACAGGATTTATTATACATGCTGCTCTGTGTAATGTTGGAATGTGTGTATCGTAGGTTTTTTTTTTTAAGCACTTACATTTGGTTGTTAAAAAAGAGAAGGGCATGGGCGATAGCTGAGATGAGGAGAGATGTGGAAAGTGGGACATGGGATGAAAAGTAATTGATGGGTGTGATGTATGACAAAAGTGCATGATGGGTTGAATAAGTGTCTGCTATATTTGAGAATGCTTGATATAAACTGAGAGTTTGTTGTTATTGATTTGGGTGAAAGCCTTGGGGTCCTTTCTTTTTGGGGATCAGTAAGGTGGGAGATTATGTGTTAAAATGTAAATAAGTTTATATTTTTCTAATAAAAAAAAAAAAAAAAAAGTATTGACGTGGTCTTCGGTGAGTGTCCTGTTCTGTCTTTGTGTGTATATAAAGGAATTATTTTTACTCTGGTCTGCATTTGGTTCCTGCACACCGTAACATTACGAACCGACCAAATATGGACCCAGCGAATTCAGCTTTTTTGATGCTTCAGGCGGACCGTCTTGGGTGCTCTCTGGAGTACATTTTTTATACGCCTCATCTATACGGGGTAGAGTGGCTGCTTTGAAGGAGGCACGCCAGGAGGTTGCTCGCAAGCCCTGGCTCAGGAGTTTGTTGCCTGAGTGGCTACAACTTTTTACCAGTAGTCCTGGAAACTTTTCTCAAGCCTCTAACCCTTTCCTGGGATCTGACTTCTGTACTGGTAGAGGTCCACGGTGTCTCCAAGGGGCCTGTAGGAGACGCAGGGCCAGGATTCCAGCCCGTGCCCCAGCAGCCATGTTTCCGGCTTCAGAACCGGAACTTACAGCCATGTTTCCGGCTTCAGAACCGGACCTTACAGCCATGATTCTGGCTTCAATTCCGGCTCCAGAGCCGGCCCATTCAGCCATGTTTCCGGCTCCAGAACCGGACCTTACAGCCATGTTTCCGTCTCCAGAACCGGACCTTGCAGCCATGATTATGGCTTCAATTCCGGCTCCAGAGCCGGCCCATTCAGCCATGTTTCCGGCTCCAGAACCGGACCTTACAGCCATGTTTCCGGCTCCAGAACCGGAGCTTACAGCCATGTTTCCGGCTCCAGAACCGGACCTTACAGCCATGTTTCCAGCTCCAGAACCGGACCTTACAGCCATGATTCTGGCTTCAATTCCGGCCCCCGCAGCTATGTTTCCAGACCCAGCTCTGGCCCCAGCTGCCACAGTCCCATCTCAAGTTTCTCCTCGAGTCCCCTCTCTAGTTCCCCTCTCAAGTCCCCTCTCGAGTTCCCTTCTCTAGTCCCTCCTCTAGTCCCTCCTCGAGTCCCCTCTCTAGTTCCCCTCTCTAGTTCCCCTCTCGAGTCTCCTCTCGAGTCTCCTCTCGAGTCCCCTCTCGAGTTCCCCCTTGGTTCCCCTCTCGAGTCTCCTCTCGAGTCCCCTCTCGAGTCACGTCTCAAGTCCCTACCCAATGTCCTGGTCCGTTGGAGTTTCCGCTGGGGGTCCTGCCAACTCCATGTCCTGTCCCGTTGGAGGCCCCGTCGACTACTCCTCTGCCAGGGGTCCTACCAATCGTATGCCCCGGCACTTAGTACCCCAGGGTACTAAGTACAGATCGCGTTCACACCGGAATAAGTTCCCTGAGGGAAGATTACGCAACTGAGCCGCTGACGTCACTTCGTCTTCTTCTGCTTTGGGTTTACTGGCAGGCCGCAAACAACTTCACGGCGTATACTGCCACCCGAAGTCCCCGGCCGGAAGTCCCCGGAGTTGGGGACTAAGCAGCTTCTACTGAAGCCTTCCGAGTAAATCACCAGAACGCCGACACCTCCTCATCTCCACCCCTCCACCCCTCCCATGTTTTTTTTTGTGTTGCCATAAGCTATTCTCTCCCCGTTGGTGCACCGGGCTAATGCTAATAATGCTAATGCCACAACTACAATGGCGGCTTCACAAAACTTTTCAGAGTTTTACGGGGCGTGGTTTGCAATTCGCCCAGCCAGTGGCACCAATAGAAATTGGTACTTTTTTGGTACCACCTCTCTAGCAGGCACTATAAATGGGGGTAAAAGTTCCCGGCACTAAGTACTCTTTTTGGTGTGAACGCAACATAAGGGGTACTAACGGAACTAAACGGGAAAAGTACGGGGAAAAGTACGGGGAAAAGTACTCCGGTGTGAACGCGCCTATTGGTCATGTGCGCGTTCGTGTGTGTTGGAGGAGGGGCTCTGTAAGGAAGTGGCAGATTTTTTCCGGCTGTGTATTTTCAAATTCTAGCGCATTCGAGCTGGTTTCTCCAAAATTACCTACCCCACCTTTAATATAACTTAAATACATTATAAATGGTAGTAACTCATTAATACATGGTGATTTGTTTAACACTTTGCAAGGCTCCCTTTTGGCAGTTATAAATGTTAGTAACTCATAAATAAATGGTCATAAAGATGGAAGGGGGAGAATCAACTCAGTGAACAACAGATACCAAGGATGTTGGCTGATGAAGAAGACAAAGTAAGCTAGTGCCAATATAAGGCTTAGTCATCTTGTCAAATAGTGAGCTTGTGTTGATGTATGAAAACTATGTTAGCACTGGTTTATAAATGGTTCTTATTGATTAATAAAGTGTTTACAACCTAATTCATAACCTAATTATAAACCCTTTATGAATCCTTTATAAGGGTAGTCTTATTGTAAAGTGGTACCAAATTGTTTTAATGGGATGAATTAATAATTCTCTCGACCTTAGAATAGCCAAATTACAAGGGTATAACTCTATAGCTTTTAGCCTATGTTACAGTAGCTTGTTTTATGCTACTGTTTGCTGTCTTGCCTCGGATTCACCACATGCAGCACCTAAATCAGAATCAGATGCGGCTTTCACACCAGCGCTTTTCAGTTTCTAGCTCCGAGCGGGAGCTTTTCTGGTTCAGCTCCGGTTTCCCTTTTCAGCTCCCGCTCTGTGCACACCGCCCACTGGCGCCCCAGAGCTGCCCTTGCTGCGTCATGACGTCACCATTTACATCGCTGATTTGCCACCCAACGGCAGCCATTACGGCAGCTCACAACAACAACAACAACTGCGTCGGGTCGATGATCGTGTTGCTTTTAATCACACGAAGCCAGAATAAATTGAATAACGACTTCTCCAACCTTATACTTTTCTCCAGAGTGCCGTGGTTCATTGTTTATTAATGTGTTTCTGCAGCATTTACCGACCGCTGCAGTGCTGGCTGCTCTTCCACAGGAGTTTATTCTCCCGTTAGCTCCCGGTTAGCTCACACTGCAGCGGCCGCTCTAAAGTATTCACTGTCCGACTCACACAAGCAGCTGATGCATATCCCCAGTTCCCTTAGCCTAAGTGAATGTGTGTCAGTCTGAATTGACGCTGTTTGGTATCACAACGCTGTTATGAAAGTTTCTCTGGTATAAAACGGGTGATGTTAGCATAGCAACCGAAGCTAAACTGACTACTTGCATCCGATAGCTGCAATAATACAAAACAACACGTCTGCCTCTCTCCACAATGATCGATAACAGTGAACGGATGGTCAAAGTAAGGCACAAATAAACAGAATCACACGAAGCCTGGTTAGTGTTGCCTGACTTTATAAAGTGTGTTTATAGGCACTACTGCTTGTAGGCAGGCATAACAGTCGACCCATGGGAGGTGGGTTTAGTTTCCTGCACGCCTCAACGTCACCTCTTAGCTCCAAAGCTCTTGCCTCTGGACCGACAATTTTTTGGAGCTGGAAATGAAGCGGATTCCGGAGCTAAGAGCCGGCGCAGCTCCGGTGTGAACTGGAAAACCCGGCGCTTTTCAGGCTCTAGCTCCGAGCCGGAGCTGAAAAGGCGCTGGTGTGAAAGGGGCAAGAGAGTGAACCTTCCAGCTGGGCAAGCCTTTATGCCTTCTTGAGGCTCCGCCTCTAGATGGGCGGGCACAAACAGGACGACACTCCCAGTACCTGCCAGAGGACAGCAAGGCAGGGAGCACAGACAGGCAGAAGGGGGGAGGGGTCGTCACATATGTTTTACTATATTATTGTTATCTATTGTCATTACTTGTATAAAACCCCACAATTAAAACGTTTGGAAAAATCATTGTAGCTCTGGAAAACACCTAATGCACAAATGCGGAAGTTTTTATAATTTCAACGTATAATGCTTTACTAATGCAATACTTAGAAAACTGAGGTTACCTACTGTAACCCAGCTTCTATGAGTAATGGCGCAGCCCTCTAAGGCTATCGCTATTGGTTTATCCCTCTGCGCCCCCACAGCACTGAAACACTTGTAGTCCACGCCCACCCGCTAGGTGGGCCCCACCCTCGGGCCTCCTTCCGGTATAAATAGGAAGGTGGCCCGGCAATCTGCTCCCATACAATATAACTTTTCTTCAGCTATTCGTAGAGCCAGTGGGGCCCAGTGCTTAGAGGGCTGCGCCATTACTCATAGAAGCTGGGTTACAGTAGGTAACCTCAGTTCTATTTAGTATATGGCTTCGCCCTCTAAGGCTATCGCTATTGGGTTAAGGGCGAAGCATGATGTAGTCTGCGCCCCACTGGGTCCGCCCGGCACTAGAAGCACAGACACACCTGCTCAATAACACCCTCTGCCTGTTGTGCCATGCGTAATGGCGCATCACCATCCCTGGAACATAGTAAAACATGCCTATCTTCCCGACGGGGTGAAGGCTGGGAACAATACATACCGGCCGCTGTGAGAAAGTAGAGACGAAGGTCCCACCGTATCCTGTGATCATAGAGGGGGAACAGCTGCTCTCTGCGTGTCAGACAGGTCACTCAGCTGGATCCCTGACGTCACTCACTCTGATCAGGCACTCCGTACGAAGTGTGTCAGAGTAAAAGGAACATCCCTCTCATACGAGGGGAAAAGGGCCGCTCTCCGCGTGCCGAGCAATAGAGTCTGGCTGCAGACCGCAGCAAGGAGGCGTTTCCTATAGGGGCGTTTCCTATAGGGGCGTTTCCTATAGTGAACGACGGGAGCCGGCCCTCGCCCGCGAACGAGCCGTTTTTTGTTTTGTTTTTGCGGAGGGATCTAGATCGGCATGAAGGCACATTATGCAATGTGCAATGTGGACATTATCCCGCTTATTACACATGGCCACATTCTCAACAAAGTAACGACATGACTCCCAATAATAATTGAAATGCTTTTATGGATTTAGAAAAATATTTTATTGATTTAAAAAATAGTTTTATGTATTGATTTAAATTGACATGCATCCGCTAAGAAAAGTAGTCTGTTGTTCCTGTTTGAACTAACGTAACAACGGCAGGAACTGCTTCAATAGTGTTTTTGAGGAGCTTTTTGATTACAGATTTGAAAACATCGTTGCTTGCTTTAAAAGTAGCACAATTCATTATGTCAAACCTTGAAAGATATCCCTGCCCTAATGCCAAAAGTAACTGGCAACTGAATATATGTCGCCGTAGCTATGATGTCTATGTCTGGACCGCTGCGTAAAAAGGAGGGTTTCTGACCCATTACTTCTCTTCTTACTTCTATAAGAATAAAACACGGAGGACGGCGATCTCTTTTTGTCCCGCTCTTCTCCCCGCTGCAGCCTAGCAGCTGATCTCAAAGCACGCTCTCCTCTCCTGCAGGGAGAAAAACTATATTTATATACTTTATAAAGGTTGATACAGTAGCCCCTTTTTTTAAATAGTTTTATAGGTGTTGCCATTTGTTTTGTGTAGCGTGGTTCTACAAGCAAGTCAATGCATTAATTGGGTGGTATCAGAGAGTTACACGGGTCTGTAAATGCAATGAAAACAATTGGCCACAGCAAATAATTTATATTAAACATGACATTTTTACTTTTGAATACTTTAGTACAAAGGATGTCTTGAATAATTTAAGTGATATATGTGTACATGTCACATGGCAATGTATTTTAATTATTCATTATTGCATGGCTTTAAGTGTAGTGTGTTTTATACATTTTTATTGTGTGATTTTACTCTGAAATGTGTTTGCCTTTTTAACGGGTTTTAACTTCCTGCTGCATGCTTTTATTTTGAAATGTTTGGATTGGCCTTGCCATGTTGATTGACAATGAGTGACCACACCTGGAGCCAATTTACACGCCTATAAAGGGAAGGAGAGCGCACCAGGAGGGAAGACGGAAACTGAGAGAGGCTGAAGGGAACAGCAGAGGCAGAGCGCACCAGGAGCAGAGAGCACCAGAAGCAGAGACGGAAACTGAGAGAGGCTGAAGGGAACAGCAGAGGCAGAGCGCACCAGGAGCAGAGAGCACCAGAAGCAGAGACGGAAACTGAGAGAGGCTGAAGGGAACAGCAGAGGCAGAGCGCACCAGGAGCAGAGAGCACCAGGAGCAGAGAGCACCAGGAGCAGAGCGCACCAGGAGCAGAGACGGAAACTGGGACCGAGACTGAAGGAGACTGCAGAAGCAGAACGCACCAGGAGCAGAGGCACACGCAACAAAGGGATTAAAAGACACGGCAGTCCGAGAGAGAGTCGACGGAGCACCTTTTACAGCCCTGGAAAGACTGGTTTTGAGAAAAGACTTTTAACTCTTTTAACATTTGAATTCTTTGTATTGTTTTAACTACGTTTAATTGTATTTTAACATAGTTTTAGACTATCTCTTTACTGAGATTATATTTTAGACAGCTCTGATTATAGTTTTCTTAGTAAAAATGTTATGTTCTACTGAATAAATTAGTGTTTTAAACTTAGTAGTTGGCTCCTTGATTACCCAGTTTTGCTCTCCACCTGATTTAAAAGAACCCTTTCCCTCTCCTTAAATTATTACCCCTCCCCCTCCTTTACATAAAGTGGCGTTGTCGGCAGGATTGGGTTTGAGAGCAGCTGTGGTAATCAGGAGCCTAGCTTGTATCATAGTTTTAGCACCATTTTTAGCATAGCTTTTAAGCACATTTGAGTTTTTAACCATGATGATGCCTGTGTATCCCGGTGCCCCTTGGCTCCCTAAATTCAATGGGTCAGGTGATGACTTAAAATACCAAGATTGGAAGGCACAAATGCAAGGTTTGTTGGGCTCACAAGAATTAGCTGAAGCTAATAAAGTTGGTATTGTGTTGGGAGCGCTTGCTGGGGAAGCTAAACGCCAGGTGAGTGTCCTTGAGGACAATGAGAAGAATGAGGTCCGCCAGATATTTTGTTATTTAGATTCCCTTTATGGCGATAGAACCCCTACCCCAGTGTTGAGGTCACAATTCTTTAGCTCTTCACAGAAACCAAATGAGACAGTGCCATCCTTTATTCTAAGGTTGAGAGAACTATGTTGCAGGCTGCGGTGGCATAACCCACGTGACGCCCCCTCCGATGACGCCCTGCGGGACCAGCTCTTGCTCGGGCTGTGTGAAGGCCCTCTAGCCCAGGCCCTGAAGGTATACGCCCGGCGAAACCCTGATGAGGGCTTTGCTGCAATACGCCAGGAAGCGCTACTGCTCGAGGCTGAATATGGCAGATCTCAACCAGAGGGAACATGCCATTTGGTTAGTGGCTCACAAGTCCCCCCTAACCAACCGCAGGCTGAAGGCTGGAAAGAAACACTGAAGAGAGAGATCATGGATGATGTGAAATCCCAGATGCAAGGACTCGCACAGGAGCTGATGAAGGAAATCAAACCACTTCTTCAACCAGTCACTGCTGTACCCCCACCACCAACTCAGCCTTGGCGAGAGCGACGACAACCAACATCACAATCTAACAACTGGGATGAGCAAGGTAGGCCTATCTGCTGTCAATGCAAACAGTCCGGGCACATTGCAAGGTTTTGTAGGATGCCAGCTGCCCCCCAGTCAGTTTTAAACTAGCATTCCCTGCTGCTGAGGTCCGAGGGGCAGGGCTTGCTAATCCACCAGAAGAATCAAGGGCCACTGACACATTTATTGGGCAATGTCCAACAATTGTTGTATCCATTGAAGAGGTAAAGCTACAAGGACTACTAGATACGGGGTCTCAAGTAACAATAATGCAACAGAGTTTGTTTGAGAAGCATTTCAACCAGGCTAAGCTTGGGAAGACCCCTGTAGTTTTTAAATTGAGAGCTGCCAATGGCCTTGAGATTCCTTACACTAGCTATGCTGTGTTGGATATGGAAGTGGAGGGTGTTAAGATACCAGGGCGGGGGGTTGTGATAGTAAAGGATGAACACTGCACACACCCGCTCATCATTGGTATGAATGTTGTAACTGCCTGTTGGAATGCCCTCTTCAAATGGCCCGGAAAGTCTGCTTTCCCCCCACCACAGTTGAACAACAGAGTTTGGAGAGATGCCTTTGCCAGCTGTCGACGTGTCGAGGCCATCATGGCAGAGGACGGGCTTCTTGGATATGTGCGGCCGGCTGGCCGACACAACATTGTAGTCCCTCCAAAGAGTGAGCTGCTGGTGTGGGGTCGTGCTCGGATGGGCCCGAAAGGAGCAGACTACTGTGCCTTGGTGGAAGCACTGCCAGATGCTAGCGATGTGGGAGTGGCGAGGACACTGGCAGTGGTGAGAAATGGCAGAGTCCCTGTACGTGTTTACAACCCACACCCCTACAGCTTGTCTATAGGTCGGTACCAGAAGCTTGGAAAGCTGTACCATGTAGACGAGGCTGATGTCCATGGACCCCGTGACCTGAACCTGTCCCTTGATGACGACTGTGTCGTGGAAGTGACCTTGGTGGATGCCGCAACTACAGATGGAAAACAGGCATTACCAAAGGAGGTGAGAGACTTAGCCAACAGACCTGATCTGTCCGAACCGCAACAGGAAGAGCTAAGCACCCTGCTGCGCAAATGGGAGAGAGTTTTCGCCACACATGGGGAGGATTTTGGGCGGACGGACCTGGTACAGCACCGTATCCATACTGGCAGTGCAGCACCTGTCAGAGAGGTACCGACCCCTTCCTCCTATGATGTACAAGGAAATGAAGACTCTACTTGCCGGAATGCTAGAAAAAGGAGTGATTAAGGAGAGCTGTAGTCCCTGGGCAGCACCTATAGTGTTGGTAAAGAAAAAAGATGGTAGTTGGAGATTTTGTGTTGATTACAGAAAATTGAATGCTGTAACCCATAAAGATGCCTTCTCTCTGCCCAGGATTGAAGAGACTCTCACTAACCTGACCCGAGCAGAGTGGTTCACAACTCTTGATCTGGCCAGCGGCTACTGGCAGGTTGAGATGGACCCCCAAGACCGGGAGAAAACTGCTTTTTCCACCCCACTTGGCCTGTTTGAGTTTGAGCGAATGCCCTTTGGACTTTGTAATGCGCCTGCAACATTCCAACGGTTGATGCAACAGTGTTTAAATGGTCCATTGGCACAGTCCCTTTTAGTGTACTTGGATGACATTATCATTTACTCACCTGATTTCTCCTCTCACCTGCAGCATTTGGATGAGGCTTTCCAAAGGCTGTGGCAGTATGGATTGAAACTACGGCTGGACAAATGTAAGCTCCTCCAACACGAGGTGACGTTTTTGGGCCATTTGGTGGACAAGGATGGGGTAAGACCTGTCCCTGACAAAGTAACAGCTGTACTCGACTGGCCAGCACCCTCCACCGTAAGGCAAGTAAGAGCCTTTTTAGGACTTGCTGGTTATTACAGACGCTTTATTGCTGGTTTTGCTAAAATTGCCCGCCCCTTGAACACTCTACTGACGGGCATCCCAGCTGATAAGAAATCACAGACACGTAAAGTACAGTGGTCCTCTGAGTGTCAAACAGCATTTGATGCATTAAAGACTGCACTGACGCAAGCACCTCTTTTGGCATATGCAGACTATTCCTTGCCATTTATAGTCTACACAGATGCCAGCAACCAAGGCTTAGGAGCAGTTCTGTCCCAAGTGCAAGAGGGGCAAGAGCGAGTGATAGCCTATGCCAGCCGCAGCCTACACCCTACTGAACGGAACGATGCCAACTACAGCTCATTCAAGCTTGAACTGTTGGCCCTGAAGTGGGCAGTGACAGAGAAATTCAAGGACTACCTAACTGGGGCGCAAATCACTGTTTTTACTGACAATAACCCTGTTGCTCATCTACAGACGGCTCGTCTGGGTGCCGTAGAACAGCGCTGGGTTTCACAACTTGCCTCTTTCAACTACGAGATAAAGTTTCGCTCGGGTAAGAGCAACGCTAATGCAGACGCATTATCAAGATGCCCAGTTGCCTCCTTGTCTTCTAGGGCTCCAGACGAAGAGGGTGTTATAGGACCAGCTGCAACCACAGCAGCCATTGAGTTAACACCTGGAGGACAGGATGAGTTCGCCAGCAGTGACTGGGAGGAGGCACAAAGTAATGACCCCGACATCCAGACAGTTAGGAGGTATGTGGAAAACCGGCTGGCACCCAAAGGACCTGAACGCCAAGCCTTGTCCTGCAAAACACAGAAAATATTGCAACAATGGAAGAAATTGCAAGTAAAGGAAAATAAACTGTCGTAAGGTGATTGACCAGCACACCCATGAAGTATACTACCAGATTGTGTGTCCAAGCTCCAGGTACCAGGAAGTCTGGGAGAAATTTCACGAAGCTGCTGCCCATGCTGGTGTGGACAGGACCCTCGCCAGGATGCGTCAGCACTTCTACTGGCCCAACATGGAGGGGGAAGTACGTTGGTTCCATCAGGGTTGTGTCACCTGCAGTCTGCAAAAGGTAAGGGTAGAACCAAAGGCCCCACTAAAACCTATTGCTGTATCCTACCCCCTAGAGGTCATAGGTTTAGATTTTTTGACCCTTAGTCGACCCACAGACACATACCAAAACATCCTTGTTGCAACTGACCTTTTCACTAAGTTCTCTTGGGCCATACCCACACATGACCAGACCGCACACACAACTGTTAAAGCTTTGTGGACGCATGTAATTCAGCCATTTGGTTGTCCAGCCAGATTTCATTCAGATCGTGGACCAAATTTCGAGTCGGCACTAATGAAACAGCTGTGCGAGACCTATGGTATTGCCAAAAGTCGCACCACAGCTTATCACCCTGCAGGGAATGGTAGTGCAGAGCGGAGAGAGTGTGGGTGCGTGACAGGAACAGAAAGGGAAGAGGTAAATTGTGTACATGGTGGGATTCTAAACCTTATGTGATTTTGGAACAGGTGGGAAACACTGGGGTGGTGTATAGGGTTCAGCCAGAGACTGGGGGCCGTGAACAAACCTTGCATAAAAATGCTCTAAAAGTGTGTACAGCTCCCCCAGCAGATGTTCACTCTCCTGTCAAAGAACCTGCCACAGAGTCTCAGAGACTGCCAGAACCGATGTTCTATGGGTTCCTACCTGCTGCAGTAGCTGTACTCCCTCCAGAAGTAGAACAAGCAAATGACCCACGACGCTCCACACGGACTAATCTTGGTCAACCACCGGTGCGTTACAGAGACTAATGGTTGCAGGGACTGGCAACATTAAAGAGTGGGAGGATGTCACATGGCAATGTAGTTTAATTATTCATTATTGCATGGCTTTAAGTGTAGTGTGTTTTATACCTTTTTATTGTGTGATTTTACTCTGAAATGTGTTTGCCTTTTTAACTGGTTTTAACTTCCTGCTGCATGCTTTTATTTTGAAATGTTTGGATTGGCCTTGCCATGTTGATTGACAATGAGTGACCACACCTGGAGCCAATTTACACGCCTATAAAGGGAAGGAGAGCGCACCAGGAGGGGAGACGGAAACTGAGAGAGGCTGAAGGGAACAGCAGAGGCAGAGCGCACCAGGAGCAGAGACGGAAACTGGGACCGAGACTGAAGGAGACAGCAGAAGCAGAACGCACCAGTAGCAGAGGCACACGCAACAAAGGGATTAAAAGACACGGCAGTCCGAGAGAGAGTCGACGGAGCACCTTTACAGCCCTGGAAAGACTGGTTTTGAGAAAAGACTTTTAACCCTTTTAACATTTGAATTCTTTGTATTGTTTTAACTACGTTTAATTGTATTTTAACATAGTTTTAGACTATCTCTTTACTGAGATTACATTTTAGACGGCTCTGATTATAGTTGTCTTAGTAAAAATGTTATGTTCTACTGAATAAATTATAGTGTTTTAAACTTAGTAGTTGGCTCCTTGATTACCCAGTTTTGCTCTCCACCTGATTTAAAAGAACCCTTTCCCTCTCCTTAAATTATTACCCCTCCCCCCTCCTTTACATACACATATACATCATTAGTCAAAACAGGGCTATTTTTGATTTAATTAAAAGGTATAATATGTGGTAAACTGAAGAGCCCTTTGGGAGCCGAAAGAGCCGGCTCTTCTTGGTGAGCCAAATGATCCGGCTCAGCAAGAAGAGCCGGAATTCCCATCACTAGAACAATGACTTCTTCTGCGAGGATTTATAAAAGCAGCTGGAATCCCTTAAGTTGCTATTGGATAAAAAAAGTTAGGAAACGCCCCTATAGGAAACGCCTCCTTGCTGCGGTCTGCAGCCAGACCATAGACTGTATATATAAATGGACGTAGGGTCCGTGACGTCACCCATAGGATTCTGCAGAGTTGCCGTGAAGCCCTTAGTAGGCGGAGTCGGCCACTAACGGCTCAACAGTGACGTCAGAGTTCAACTCCCGCCTTCTCCAGCCTGCTCCAAATAAGGGCAAATAGGCGGAGCCGAGGCGGGACCTGAAGTTCCAGAGCTAGCTGAAGCTACCAAGCTAAGCTAACATGCTCCCCATCTGCACACTGCCGTCACATTTTACGTTTCTAAGGTAAGCGGCCATGAAACTATTCAGCAAAACTATAAATAATAATCTAAGTTATTGAGTTTTTAGCATAATACTTCAGAATCTTAAAACCCCTTAACGTTTGTATGCAATTGTGCTAAATTCAACTCTGGAATCAAGCAAATATTAATATGTTTGCATGACATTAGTTATTTATATTTTGATATCACTTAACCATACGTTTAATACATTTAAGTCAAGCTAAGGTACATGTGATGGTAGCTAGTTAGTGCTCTTACCTGTGAGGCCAACAGCATAATAACCAGACTGTATCATTAAAAATAAGTACCAGTTCTAGATCCTTGACTTTAGACAAACAATTCAAAAGACAAAATGTATTTAAAGACCAATCTTTATTTGAATGTGCCTCTTAACCTGATATATTAGTTATACAGTAATAGTATTGACAATCTAAAAAAACTGAGCAACTCAACAGTCAACTTTATGTTTCTTATTGTCTAAAGCATTTATTATTTTCATTTCCCCCCTCTCATATTCAGTGTGGACGGATTGAGACAGCATGGTGTCCAGAGGGCTGCAGAGACTTCAGGGAGAAACCTCCGTGTGATGGACGTCCTGTCTGTTGGTTTGGAGAGGACTGAGGGTCTTTCCTCAGCGAGGAGGACCAGGGCTGATGGAGGAGCCCATGCTGGGCAAAGCTGATACCAACTGCACAGGCCTAGTCTGTCACTTTATTTGACTAAATGTGTTTACTTATACATTTAATAGGTTTACACCTTCTGTCCATATGTGCTTTTTATTTAAAACATTTGATTAACTTTTGGTTCACATTTCAATAAACTGTATTTGTATTTGCATTCCTTTCGTCCATTATTCTTACTGAACATGTTAGATTACACATTCACATCTGACTGAAGATTGGCCCCATTTATTTGTGACGTTGCAAACTCTGCGGTACAAGGCACAAGTGATGTGAAGCTCATAAAGTGAGGCAAATATAAATAATCAGCTGATGGAGTGGAGATGTGGAAATAGCTGCATTCGATCAGCTGACTGTTTTTACAATAAAAGTAGTTTCTTAGTGAATGTCCTGTACTGGTCTTAACATCTCATAGCACCAGCTTTTAATGATCCTCTTGGATGTTCTTCTTGACCCTCAGAGAAGGAGAACATGTCGTGTCTTTCAGGCATGTCCTTTCCTAACAAAAATGACAGGAAACATAAAACATATTATTGCAGAACAAGTGTGTTATTTATGAAAGCGGTGTGTTTGTGTGTTTGTGTGTTTAGGGGCTGTAGATATCATTATTTTGTAATTGTAATGTTTTTTTTATTTAAACAGTGAGCTACAAAGACAATCAGATTATGAATGAACAGTATGAAGTTCATCAACATTGAAATATATGTTATTATCAAAATAATATTTAACTGTTATCAAAACGTAGTGCAACTGTAGAAGCTTGCTCTGTTGTCTCACTGAAAGAATCACTTTTACCACGTTTTTTACAGACAATATTGAGAGATAAATCTTTGCCTTCAATACATTACATTAGAAAGCTGACAAAGTCATATTGCTAAATATCTAAATGTAACTTTTTGCATGGAAAAACCCCTCAACTTAACTGATGTGTAGGTGATCTAGTATTTAGTATTGTTTATTGGAATGTATATCAGTGTATTCAAGTCAATACTTCATTCATTTAAACCAATATCTTTCTTGATTCTTTGTACAGTAAGAAAAAAAGAGTATTTGTACCTGTGCTGAAGTTCACTGCTGTGAGGAGTCCAGTTCTGTCTCTCACTCTCTGGTCCAGCCTGTCTGCATCACCTGGACACCTTAAACAAACAGATATATATGTAAAGTACCATGTGTACAAACAATATAACTGATTCTCTTCCGTTGGACATGTTGGATTGTGTATTGTCCGAGTCAGGGTCCTTTTTATTTTACTGTAACTTTGGAAGTTGTGTTACCAATGCTTACTGTTTATGTGATACCCATTTGGTAATGCAATTAATAAAAACAACAAGGTTTGGGTTTGTTCTTCAGATGACTGTGACGTTAACGTGTAAGCTCAATAATGAACTCCAGCTCAATCAACCATATTGTAATATCTAAGTAATCATCTTGAAATATGACATTAATAATTGTAATATACACACATCTTATTGTGAGGTTGATTTCACATAACTACTTCGACATTAACGATGCATACAGTTCCTATGTATAATAAAATATCTCTAAGTTACAAGGATGTAACCTTATTTTATCAACCTCAAACAGAAGCCGTTTGTTCAACAGTATTATCCCACTTAACACTTGTCTATTTCGTTTAACCTTTATATATACAGTCTATGATTTTAACTTGGAGGGTACGATTACAATCGTTAGCACCGATGTAGCTACCACTAGCTTACATGCTAACCCAAGCCTTACCATTCATTACGTAGCTGATTAAAATCATTAACACATAAATAAAGCACTCGAATTTCACTTACCGCATTCATGCACCGTCCGTTTTAACCGCAGAGCGAGTCACAATAGTCCGATATATAAGCATGAAGAACAAACAACCACGGCCGGCTACAAGTTGTGTTTCCTGGATGAGCTTTAGCAGGCAGAGTCCCTGTAGCTAGCTTCACGGAGCAGCTAGCAGAGAGACGAGAAGCTAACAGCGGCAGGCACTTGACAGAGCCGTCACTCAATGTGACCACGCCCTAATTTATGCACACACTTTAAGACCTAATATAAATAAAAGGGTCGCGTTAGAAAACAATTCACTCTCAGATCCATAATCATGAAGGTGGAATCTAACTATATCGATAATAAAATGTATGGAGCCAGGGAGAGAAACATGTTTTTTTCTGCTGTAAAGTTGGGCATTTTAACATGGGGGTCTATGGAAATTGCTCCTTTCTGCAGCCATCGCCTATCGGCCAATATATGAACTGCAGTGTGTGGCACTTCCGTATTGGCTTCACGGCTCTACCCCACAGTTTGCCGCTTGAGCCAGACCCAGAGCCCTAGAGATACTTATCTCTCTATGGCTCTGGCCAGACCCATCTCGTGCCGAGAGGCAGGAGAGAGGCGCACAGCTGGTTCCCTGACGTCACTCACTCCGACAGGACACCCAGTACAGGGTGTGTCAGAGAGGAACAAATAAAAATGAATACATCAACAGGGGGAAGACCAAGATGCAGCAGTGCAAATATCTTCCACTGACATTCCTCCGTGCTGTTGCGTGAGACATTGTATTCAGCAGAAGTCTCCACGTTTGCAGTCAACCAAAGTAGCTTGTAAGTATGCTAACGGACAGAGGAAACACACGACCACATCGCTCAGAGTTTGGCCTGGAGTACTGCCGTTTATTGTAACTGCGCATGCTCATTAGCATCACCACGTTTCAGGCACATTCTGATGATGTCATACACATGAACTCAAACATGACTTTGTTATACAAATATGCTCAACACTCCCACTCAAAGACATGTTGATAACTCTCTACAGTGGTACACAGAATCCAAATAAACAAAACAAAAGCTTCTCTAGCAGTGTTCAATTTTTATACCTGCAATTTACATTACTCTCCAAACAAATACCCTTTGAACTTGTCAAATTGTGCCTTTGTCAACGGCTTGGTTAGGACATCAGCTACCATATCTGCAGTAGGACAATATGTAATGGATATCTTCCCCTCAGCATGTGCAGATCGTACAAAATGGTATTTGATGTCTACATGCTTGCTTCTCTGTCTGGATACAGGGTTTTTGGATAGAGCTATTGCTCCCTGGTTGTCCTCATATATCTTTACTGGTACATGTGGGCTATTACGGTCTACCCCTTTTAATAGCTGTACAAGGTACATGCTCTTTTGAGTAGTAGCCGCTAATGCCATGTACTCGGCCTCACAGGTCGATAGCGCCACTGTTGGCTGCTTCCTGCTTTTCCAGGATATAACTGGACCATTTTCAGTTAAGCTGAAACAATATCCAGTTGTGCTTCTCCTATCATTTTGATCGGCTGCCCAATCAGCATCACTGTATCCCTCAAGCTTTAGGCTTTCCTCACTTTTCTTGTAATGTAGCTCTTGGTCTATTGTACCCTTTAGATACCTCAACAGTTGTTTTGCTGCAGCCCAATGTTGTTGTTTTGGTTCTGCTAGGTGTTGTGATAGTTTACTCACAATCCAGCTCAGATCAGGTCTAGTACATGTCATAATGTATATTAAGCTACCTACTATCTCTCTGTATCCTGTTGAATCGATAACTTCACCCTCAGTGTCAAAATGTAACTTTTGCTCGCATGGAGTTGACCTTGGTTTGCACTCTGACATGCCAAACCTCTCTAGCATCTTTTCTATGTGTCTCTTTTGGCTCATTTTGATCTCCCCCTCACTCTGTGTAAAGTCGATACCTAGGAAGTGTTTAAGTTCACCCAAATCTTTCATTTTAAACTTCCTCTTCAACATCTCTTTGACATCACTGAGTGAGCCGTTGTTATTGGCCGCTATAAGTAGGTCATCTACCCATATCAGCAGAATAACTCTTTCTTTCTCAGACTCTTTTCTGTAGACACAATGATCAGCATCATTTTGCACAAACCCATTCTCTGTAAGATGATCATGCAGTAACTTGTTCCAGTTTCGCCCGGATTGCTTTAAACCAGGGGTCTCCAACTTTCTCCACCTGAGAGCTACTTTGAAAAAATGAAAGTGCCCAAGAGCTACTTGCATCGCATCGCTTACATTTATTCACATAGCACTCATCAGTTGAATTAAGCTACTATTGTGTGAAATTGCAATACCTAAAGCTTATCTAAAATCTTAACTTCACATCAAGGTCCAAGAAAACGACAATTTCTAACATATTAATATGGACAACAAAGTAAGTACATCACTGAAGATTCACATACATGTCCAAGAGCAAATTACAATGTTTTCACTTCTTCTTATGGCCCACATAGTAAATACATCGCCTTAATCACCACCTTGCAAGCATCAATGGCACGTGTGTAAAATAAGTGCATTCACTCCTTTTTTACAGTCAGTGAGATGAATGGCGCTGCATGGAGTCAGTCTACCATACAGGTGTATGCTGGACCCACTTAGGTTCACTAAATAGAGTCATTTACATGTTCATCAGTCGGTCTTGTTCTGTATTTAGATTTCATTCATGCCAGAAAAAGCTGCTTCACAAAGGGATGTATACAGAACCAAATAAAGCAGACATGTTCAGTGCTGCTTGGTGAATGTTCTTATAGTTTTATGGGCGTATACAAGGCTCCAGAAATGTTGTGAGTTTTGCTGAGACTTAAGCTGAACATGATTTTGGAGATTTATAACCTCCATCTCCACAGGATTGACACCGAACAGTGCAGCCATATTTTCTTCTTCTTCGTGTTGACATGACCATAAACCATAATTAATCAAGTGTATAGGTCTAGCCTCCCTATATCTGTGTGTGACATTTTTCCATCCTCAAAAACAAAAAACTAATACAGCTGCAGTCTAGCTGCAGCTTCTAGCAACGGTCTTCTGTTAAAAAAAGGACACTGAATGTCCTGAATGTGGCATCACACACATGACTTGAGTCTGAACACAACAGGAGTATTTACAACAGCATTATAAAAACAAAAATAGTGCATGTGGGTGCACACTTACATTCTCTGTCTTACTGTTACATGAATCCCATGAATGTATGAGATTAAGTTAGCTTCATTATATTTCAGTGATTAAGTGAATAATAAAGTTTCTTTCGGGTCACTGTCAGCCTGTCGCTCATTATTTTCAGGAGGGGGCGGGGCTTGGAGGAACGGAGAGGAGACGGTGATCGCGGAAGCTTTCCTCCTGCCTTCACAAACTGTCCACGCGTATTTATCAACTGAAAATAGCAAGAGGACATTCATACTCTGCAATCCAAGACTTGATTAAATCCACCAAAAACCTGACATTACGATAACGAGTGTTTTTCAAAAACACAAATCCCTCCCTGTATGTCTCTGAGCCGCAGCGACGCGGCCTGATTCAGAGCGGGTCATTCTGCTGTTGGTTCTGACTGGTGCTGCTGGAGAAAGCATACTGCTCCGTGTGTGGTGTCGCCCAGCCGCTGTCACGTCTGTTCCTTGATCTCTGCGTCACCGACCAATTTTATATTCGTGTGACAGAAAGAATTCTAAAATAAAAAAACTTTATTGTCCGGCTGTGGCCGAAAAATCAAGAAGCAACGTTACTACGCTATAATCGATAATCGAGCGACGAGCTACTGAAAAGCTGCCCGCGAGCTACCGGTAGCTCGCGATCGACGTGTTGGAGACCCCTGCTTTAAACCATACAATGACTTGTTAAGTTTGCACACTAAGTGTTCCCCTGTTTTGGACTCTGCCTCAAAACCTTCGGGCTGTTCCATATATAACTCGCAGTCTATTGGTGCATGGAGATAAGCTGTCTTCACATCCATTTGGTGTAGGATAAGATCCTCCTGTATAGCCACCTGCATCAATGTACGTACAGAAGTCATATTTGCTGTCGGTGAAAAAGTTTCCTTGTAATCAATTCCCTCTACTTGACTATAGCCTTTAGCTACATATCTGGCTTTAAAAATCTCAGATCCATCTGGGCTTTCCTTTACTGCATATACCCAACGACCTCCCACTGCTTGCTTTCCCTTTGGCAGTGTGGTCAGACTGAAGGTCTCATTCTCTGTTAAAGAGTTTATCTCCTCTTTCATTGCATCAGCCCACATTTTTGATTTCCTAGAGCCTACAGCCTGCATGTATGTTTTGGGTACGTCACAAGCAACCCTGTAGAAATAATCTACATTTTCACCTTCATCTTTACAATCAGCCTTACACTGATACTCCATTAAATATTCTGGAGCGTTTCTTTGTCTAGTGGGATAGCGTCGTGCACTCTCTCCCTGTTCTCTTTGAGTACCATCTGTCTGGATCTGACTAGCCTCAATATTCTCCTCACTATAGGACTGTACACCCACATTAGGCTCTCTCTGATTCTGGTTCACCATTTTTGTCCCGGCTGGTGTTGTGGGAATAGTTTCTCCATAAGGGTCAAAATCCATATTATGATTTGTCTGAGTCTGACTATCTGCACTACTCTTTGTGATACATTTTACCAGCCTATGTTTCAGGACTTTCCCTGTCTCAGGATAAAATACTTGGAATGCTGGGCTATATTTGTCGTATCCTACAAAAATACCCTTTGCACATCTAGAATCTAGCTTCTTCTTATCCTGTTTATACCCGTAGCATTCTGAGCCAAATATTTTCATGTTGGACAAGTTGGGTGTTTTGCCAGTAAAAACACGGTATGGTGTCTGCTCTAGACGCTTACAGTAACACCTGTTACGTATCTGTGCTGCTGTCTGTACAGCATATGTCCATAACTGCTTTGGGAGTTTGCTCTCCAATAGCATGCATCGTGACATCTCAAATAAGGTCCTCCAACCTCTCTCAGCAGTACCGTTCTGGTGAGGTGAGTATGGGGCACTTGTCTCGTGCCTTATCCCTTTCGTCCTAAGTAAAGTTTGAAACTCATGCCCAGTGAATTCAGTACCGTTGTCAGATCTTATGCACTTAATGTGTCCATATGGAGCAGTATCCGCTAGGAATTTTTCAGTAGCTTTTGCTGTATCACTCTTTGCTTTGATAAAGTAGGGAAAAATCATCCCACTATAATCATCAGTAAATGCTATTGCATATCTGTACCCGTCTTTATCTGCTGGTTCTATTGGACCGCATAGGTCTGTATGTACTAGCTCTAGTGCCGTCTTAGCTTTTGCATCTGCCTGCCTGTTTCTGCTTTGAGTACATTTTCCCTGCGTACATGTTTCACAGTTATGGTTAGAAATGTCACGTTTCCCTTTGATCGACATACCTTTAACCACTTTCTCAAGTTTAGACACATCCTCAAAATTACAATGACCAAGTATTCTATGCCATGTCTGGATGTCATGACAACCATTACAAACATCATCAGTATTTTCATCCTCTACTGTGCTAAGGTAATATAGCCTACCATACACATCCATTTTAAACTTAGTACCATTTTGATGAATCAACCAATCATCACAACACACTCTCACTCCCTAAGCGTCCAATAGCGACGTTTGGTCAGTGTCCGTGGCGTCCAATTGTGACGATCCTAGGCTCCTTCAGCGTCATAAAGGGACGCAAATAGCTTTCAACTGATTGCAATGTATTCCCATCTGCGGCGGGATTTGACGCTCATGGAAGCACGGCATTCGTTTATGTCGGCTGCCCTTAAAGGTAATGTGAGCGTCCATTCCCAGGAGTAAAGGATGGCAGAAGACACTACACTACCCAGAATCCCCAGCTATCGTTTGGACTACACCATGTGCTCTTGACAAACCCCGTGATAGTCCTCAAGCTCTGTGATTGGAGAGTGTGCTCCGAGGGTTAATCCGATTCTCGAACAGCACTTGAAATGGAATGGAACCACGGCAGACTGTCCAAAACTGGATTTGAACGGGTCCACCGCGTCCCCCCTCCCCCACCCCGTCCCCAGAACTACACATGCTGGCTATTCTGTTTCGCAACATGTTCTCTCTGGCACGTCTCTACTGGGAGTTGTAGTTTTAAAAGACGTTTTCGTATTTCCCATAATAAGAAGTTGCCAGTATTAAACTGTGTACATCCCTGGAGGTTTAGGGGACAGGAAACACTCACATTTAAAACATATAATTAATAAATGGGTGAAAATTGCTTGTGCCCAATATGGGCAGTATTAATATACCCACATGTCAGCTAAGGTCAGAAGAGCTTTATTTAACAGCTGGTCTTATGTGTGTGACCCCTGTGATAACATTACATTACATTAATTGATAAGCCTGAAACATGCACTTGTCAAGGTTCAGAGGCACATTTTGCAAATATGGCAGTAGCCATCGATCAGCTTAAGATAAGATATACTTTATTGATCCCAAGTTGGAACATTTGCGTTACATCAGCATGTGTAACAGTTAAATATGCAGTTGTGTTTATTTGAAAATCATTTAGTATAATCACATAAATTCTGTGTTTTATATTCAACAATTCTGTGTTCTTTATTTATTGATTGTTCAATACCTGACAAGGCCGGAGATGAAATATCTACATACATCTTATAAGAGTAATACATTATGTATAATATCAGTTAAAATAAGTGCTTCAACATAGTTAACATTGCTGGAGGTATGCACACATATTGATAGATGTCTTGTAATGCACTGTTGAGGAACCTGCAACCCAAGTTTTTCATTCAGTGCAGAACTACACCACAGTTGTGTTGGCCTATATGATATGTCAATAAACCTTAGAAAATCATGAAATCTTGAACGGGATGTGCAAACTAGTCATTACATACAGTCTTTAATTAACAATTAGTAGAGAATAACGAGTAATGAATATACTTTATAGGGATCGTATTAATATCTAATAATAAAAATATTGAAATTCAATAACATGCTTTAACCACCAGGTGTCCCTTGATATCAGCTGTGCACATTTATGGTGTAAATACAGCCTATCTACCAATTGGATCAAATATAAAAGTGAGCCGAATTAGTGTTGAGACTGCAAGGAGACGTATTGTGTGAAAAGAAATGTAAGATGTTGTTTAATGGCTGATATATTTATGATCCACGTCACGTTTTCAGTTCCTCATGTTTGTCTTCTCATCAGGGCTCTATAAATACAGAACTACGGCAGATATGTAATATGTAATGCAGCCGAACCGTGTATTACAATGCCGTTATGTGATGACTTTCAAAGAGAAAAGCAAGCACACTCGGAATAAGGTATTATTATTATTTTGGTCTGTTTCCGGTATTTATTAATGACGATGTGCTCTGAGATGTGAGACTGGAATTGCACAGGGGGGAAATAACGTAGGCTATCTTTAGATGCGGATTTTGTTAAACTAATATGTTTAGGCTGTGGACCAACACTATACATTGACGGGGAAGGGGGTAGCAATAAAGATAACACCATTAAACAGTTACACAACATAACAGAAATAATATCGATAGCAGCGTCCCTAGCAACCACCTTGGTAACAATGAAAACGTCGCGATTTCCTGAAGTAATCTTCGTAATAACTAGCAAACTAAAGATCATGTACATCCACTGCACACATAATCTGAAATAACAACTCATATTTCTCGCATCAAATGACATCAAAACGCATTTTAATGGCCAAACTAATTTTAAACTAGGCATTTTCCACGAGAATAAAACGAATTTCGGCCATGTTTTCTTTTTCTGCAGGGAGAAATTTGAAGATCACGTGACATAGACGCCAGCCATCGGAATGAATGGTGAAAAAAACGGGGTTTGTCAAACAGAGCACATGGTGTAGGCCAAACGATAGCTGGGGATTCTGGGTAGTGTAGTGTCTTCTGCCATCCTTTACTCAGAAAACATATTTGTTTCTCCGAATCGAAGGGGAAAAATACAAAAGCATTGCACACAATTTAAACCAATCAATGTTGTGTAATTAACAAGGATAATCTGGTGTTTTTTAGTCGATGAGTAGTGCAGATATCACTGTAAAATCAATCGACAGTAAGAGGAGTACTTACTTCCGGGTGTAAAATTCTCCGTTATCCAATGGGAATGGATGCTCACATTGCCTTTAAGGGCAGCCGGCATAAACGAATGGCGTGCTTCCATGAGCGTCAAATCCCGACGCAGATGGGAATACATTGCAATCAGTTGAAAGCTATTTGCGTCCCTTTATGACGCTGAAGGAGACTAGGAGCGTCAAAATTGGACGCCACGGACACTGACCAAACGTCGCTATTGGACGCTTAGGGAGTGAGAGTGTGTTGGCACCGGGCATAGGAGTCTTGACCTCTCTTCCCCCTCTCCTGATGGGGGGTCAAACCGTGCCAGCTGGATAGGCCGATTAAAATGAGAGCGTGCCAGCACCTTAGGGAGGAACGCTGTGTTCGGCCATAAGGTGACACCTGAGCCATCTGACTTCCACCTGGGTAGTAGGCACCGAGCAATGTACTGGGTCCTCATTTCGCCCTTGGCACCAGTCAGAGAACAGTTTCCACCTGTTTTCGTACTGTTTACGAGTAGATGGTGCCCTAGCATTGAGAATAGTCCTCCTGACAGGCTCTATGCAGTCGCTCAGCAGTGGGTCGGGCCCTCCAGTGGCCAGACCCACAGCTGGAGGCGGCAGGGGTCTGGGTGCCATATCCGACCCTCCAGCTGAGACAAGAGGTCCTTCCTGTTCAGACAACTTTTCTCCATGTTCACCTTGAGGCCTAGCCGGGCGACATGAGAGAGAAGGAGAGCCGTGTCCTGGGTCGACTGCAACCGGGATGGTGCACAGATTAGCCAGTCGTCTAAGTATGGCAGATTCTTCATACCCTGAGACTGCAGGGGTGAGATGGCTGCCGCAACACACCTGGTGAACACCCTTGGGGAGAGGAAGAGTCCGAATGGGAGCACCCTGAACTGGAAATGACGGCCTCTGAAGGCAAAGCGAAGAAACTGCCTGTGATGAGGCACAATAGGCACATGAAAATAAGCGTCCTTTAAATCGACTGACGTGAACCATTCCCCCCTGGCAACGGTACGAAGAACGTCCGCTGTGCTCAGCATATGGAAAGGTAAGATCTTTAGGAACTTGTTGAGTCCCCTCAGATCGAGGATTGGGCGAAGTCCACCGCTTTTCTTCCTTACCAGGAAGTAGGTCAAGTAGAAGCCCCCGGGCTTTGAGATGGGGTCCACAGGCTGCACACTTGGCAAGGAGGACTGACAGCTCCTGGTTTAGGGCGATTTCTTTTGCCGGATCGCTTATGGTGGTCATTTTGACCCGGCTGAAGGCTGGGAGCCGGCGTCGGTACTGAAGCTTGTACCTGTTAAGGTAATGGGTTAAGGTGGAAACCACCCAGGGGTCTGCAGCTTGAGCTACCCAGTAGTTGAGCTGCTGCTGGGAGAAATAACCGACAGCCGGCCCCAGACCCTCAGTACCTTGCCCCCCGGCCTCTGGAGGCTCTGGGGGGGGCGAGTTAACAGGACCGTAGCGGGCCGGCCCCCTCGTGGGATACCGAGGCCCCTGGCGGGCACTGGGGTGAGCCGGTGGACAGGAGCGGCCTCGGGAGGCAGATGCGGAGCCTCTAGGCCTACCGGGGGGGGGCATGTCTCTGCGAAGAGCTGAGAACTGTTGCCTGGTCTGACTAGCTTGGACAGTCCGTTCGAGCACCTGTACGGCAGCTGAACCGAACAGTTCCCCCGGCTCCACTGGGACAGCACGGAGAGTCCTCCTACATCCCTCTGATAAGGGTGACTGTGCCAGCCAAACCAGGCGACGAGTCTGGACGAGAGTGGACATCAGGCGCCCAAGCTCTCTAGATATCAGAGCAAACGCCTGTAATGAGGCGTCACTGAGGCTAGTATTACAGTCCTGTAAACCACATGTGTCAAACTCAACGCCCGGGGGCCAAATCTGGCCCGTGGTGGATTTAATTTCGGCCCACAGGATAATTTCTAATTATTATTAGATCTGGCCCGCCGGTATATTGCACGCACACCTTCACTCAATCCTGAGGATTTCCTCAGCTCAGAGCCTGACCCCAAACATTGATGAACTTACACCCAAGATGAGATGCCAAGTATCTGGCTTGAACTAGCATCATAGAGCAGCAAACTGAGTTTCAATGGATGTTTCCTTCTGCACTTTCTTTCTTGAGACAACAGGGCATGTTTGTTTTTTTCTTTGAGGGATAGTTTTTGAGGGATAGTTTTTTTGAAGCTGTTGTTGGCCTGTGGAAAAATGTAATCATAAGAAATGACTCCGGAAAATCTGCAGATAGAGCCATAAGAAATTAATGCAACTCATTATTTAATGTTTAATGTTGTTTTTATAGGCCATAATTTAAGCTTTGTTAGTTCCAGGTTTAATATGTGCAATAAGTTAATTTCAATACGTTTTTGCAATAAACATTGAACCAGTCCGGCCCTCGACTAGTACCAATTTTTTTATTTTGGCCCACTGTGTATTTGAGTTTGACACCCCTGCTGTAATCTATAATTTATTTATAAGTGCCTCGTAATTGCAGAGTTTCAACCTCATTATTCTCAGGTATCTTGTTTTTTCCTAATCAGTGTTCACCACAGTTATTATTGGGTGCTCAATAATTATGTTGTTGTAATTTAGGTCTGACATTTTAAATCCTTCCTCAGAAATCGAATCATTGTATGCATTCAAGTGCTCTAATTCCCTTTTCAGTCATTTCGCTCCCAACAAGCAAGTTTCCCATGTGGACCCGCATTCATTTAATATATTGATGTACGACAAAAAGACACAGAAGTGGCCTCAGTGCAATTAAGCCGAGCGCAGCAAGTATTGTCTACATCCTCTGGCAGGATTAGTTTTAATGAGGACACGATAAGAGTTGTGGACGGAGGAAATCAATCCTTACCGTAATGCCCTTTTTATTTATTCAGTGCTACATCGTACTGCAACCATATTCTTTATGCGGTCTCTGATAAAAACAATAAAGTGTATTGAGGATTGGACATAAATATGCTGTTTAAACAAAGGTATTTGTTCCCGCTTTTGTATAAATCCTATGTGTTCACCATGTGTGTTTGCCACTATATTACACAATACTGTAGGGAAAAGGTCGTGAGTATATAATTAAGGATAGTATTTGCACACGTAAGGCATCTATGTTGCCCCCTGAATTGTTGTTGCAAGTGTTACTTCCATTAAATAAACACACAAAGGAGACTCAACATCCACATGCTGGAGATGATGGGGTCTTGAGTAAGTGCCGCGACGTAACAACATTTGTTTTGTATCGTGTTTGCACTCTAAAGCCAGAGAGGAGATTAAGGAGGACATTCATTCAGTGGTTTACTTTGAGCAACTGATTACATTTTTCGTGTCACGTCTGATTTAAAAATAGACGGTCAATGGCGGCTCAGGGCCAGATTTACGGGGTAATTTACACCGTGACACGGACATTGATGTTTTGCTCTTGGAAATGGATCATATGGGGGAATTCAATCAGAAAGAAGATTCCTATTAATCTGTTTCCTAGGCAGCTGGTGCCGCATGAGCTCAGCTTGCATCATGGAGGTGATGTGGTGGAAACCAAAGAGGGATCATGGATATGCAAACACAACGGGCAGCCACCCGTTCTTCTTCTTCTTCTTCTTCTTCTTCTTCTTCTTCTTCTTCTTCTTCTTCTTCTTCTTCTTCTTCTTCTTCTTCTTCTTCTTCTTCTTCTTCTTCTTCTTCTTCTTCTTCTTCTTCTTCTTCTTCTTCTTCTTCTTCTT